>NW_023994742.1:187500-250069 GCF_015586225.1 Lucilia sericata
GAAGATGATCATTATCGTAATGATGAGCATGTTGAATGAATGTTTAAGTTATTTTTTTCATTAACTCTACATATACAATGATGACGTTACCAAATTGGAAATGTGTGTGAGTTTGCATGCTGATCATGATGATCATGTTGATCATGGCTTTAAACAAAAAAAAAAAATTTTCAAAATAAAAATGAAATTTTGTTTAGGTGTTGAGTTGAGTTAGGTTTGGTATGTTTTAGTTTTTTTTTGGGTTTAAGGCCAAACAAACATGCAACTGTATTAAAATATAAAAAAATAAACAACAACAAAATATATAGAATAATAAAATCTTAACATTTTAAAGAAGAAATTTGTACGAAAATTATAAAGATTAACATCAATGACTTTGAGTTGGTTAGGATGTTTGTGTGAAATATTTTTTTAGTATTTAGAGGAAGTACATACGTATCGAGGTAAAGGTCTGACCCCATATCTACCAATGATAGTTTTATTGACCAAAGCCGTATCAAAGCCAGAAAGAAGCTTCCTCAGAGTAAAAAGTTTCAATATTAGTATGATGGTTCATATTCTAAGTGGACACACAGGTTTACAGGCACAACTATACAACTTAGATGTACGAATTTAGAACATGTTAAGAAGACAGTAATATTATAATAAGGATTACCCAAACATTTTGGTGCGATGTTATTCTAGAACAAAAATTCTTTAGGGTGACCCCTTGTATTAAATTTTAACTAAAAAAACACTAAAAATGTGTTGATTTTATGAGTCCAGATACAGGAAGATATGATGAACTAATTTCCTTCACTTTCAATTGTATATGTTCTTGAATCATATTATAAATTGCAATGATCATTGCTAAATCGATTGAGGAAGTCAATGATGTTTTATAAAAACTAGCAATGCATTTGTATAACATTTCTCAATATGGTGGTGTTGATAATAATCACAATTTATTGCAAAACATATCAATTAAATATAAAAATTATTATGAAATGAACGATAATGAAAATGATTTGCAGAAAAAATGTATTATTACACAAATCATATTAAAGATATTTTATGTCTTTGACTTTTTAATTATTTCTTTTTATAAACAAATGAAACAGCTAACCTTTGTCTAAATTTCAAATTAGAATCGTAAAGTTTTAGCTATAAGTGCAGCACAGTGGTTTTAAAAATGTTACAAGTTAGAAATAATTAGAGAGCCAGTGAAGATATCTAAACTATGAATAGTCTAGAAAGTAGTCTATGGATTAGTCATTCAGCTAGCTCCTGTAAGATTGAATGATTTGCAGATATGGCAAATTTTAATATTGAAATGGTACTAAACTGGTACAAAACTTAAGATCAGAATACAGACAAAGGATGATTGAGCCGCGAACACTTTCCTAAGGGACAATGTGATCTCTATCTACAATGATTTCTTCTTTCTCCGACAAACTTGATCTTCTGTTGTCTCTTCGACTACCTGACACCTGCACGGTCTTTCAGGCAGAGATATATGACATCGTTACAGCCGCAAAAAAATCCGGGAACTGAATCTCAAAAATTCGACTATACATATCTACTTGGACAGCCTTGCATCAACCAAGGCTCTTAACTCCAACGTTATTAAGTCGAAATATTTTCTCAATTGTATTCAAACACTGGCACAACTGGCACAATATCACGTCGAGTTAATTTGGATTCCAGGGCATCCGGGGAAATGAGATATCTGAGATATCCACTTGCAGAGTATCGATACTGTTCTGGCTCACTCTGACAAAGGCTAGAACTAGGACTCTCTTGTCTTTTAGTAAGATCTCGATTAGGCTTAACACAGTTATAATTACTGGGCAGTGTGTAATTTTAAATATGTCGGAACGTATGGGCACTCACGTTATAGCTACTGTAGAAGTTGTTTGGATGAGGAAGAAGAGGAATCGATACCTTCTGTGTGACTGCCCAGACTTACTAGAGCACAGACTACTCTATCTTGTTAGAGCAATTTTCCATGATCTGGACTGTCTCAGAGATACGTCACTAGTAAACATGATCGATTTTATTATAAATACCGACTGGTTCTCACGGGGACCACAGGAAACACATAGTAAATGAAATTAGGGAAGGAAGCCATTCTACTTTATGTATAAACTTTCAAGATAAGGGAATTGTAATTCTAAGGGTATCACAATGTGCTACAAGGCCTCCGAGCGAACTCGCTAACTAGCGACCTTTGAGGACCTTTTAGGACTAAAAGTACTAAATAACTTTTTAAAATTTTTTGACAAATCTAATTACTATGGAATAAAATATTGATTACTTTATAGACTAGTGTAAGGGCTACTCCATTGACTAGTTATGGACTAGTATATAGACTAGTATATAGTATATTGACTATTCTATATAATATTTACTAAACTCATTGTCTAGGTTATTGATTGGTCTATGGATTAATCTATGAAATAGTGTATTGGACTAGTCTGTGAAGTACTCTATAGAGCAAAAGTTTATAATTAGTTAAAGTACTTAACATACCGTGGTACTTCGCTATTCGATATCGATCTCAAAAAGTAGTCTTTTGTCTAGTCTATGGACTAGACCATTTTCTAGTTATTGACTATTCTATGGAATAGTTTATTGACTAGTCTACGGATTAATGTATGAACTAGGCTATTGAATAGTCTTTGGACTAATATATGAAGTGCTACTTAGAGCAATAATTTATAATTAAGAACAAGAAGGAAAGTATAGTCGGACATGTCCGACTATATGATACCCTACACCATGGGTATACTTTAAAGATTATTTATTTTTCATAAACAATTTCTTGAATTTTACCTTAAATCCGATGTATTTAAGCAATTTATTGATGAAAAACTAGATTTCTAAAAGAGGCTTTATTTGGGAGTTAGGGTTAAATATGGGCCGATCCTCAAAAAATTGGGAAGAGGGATGTAATTTTATATAAAGATTGGTTATGCTGAATTTCATCGCGATACTAATGGTTATAAGTAAATTTTTGGACATTTAAGATATTTTTTAAAGGGGGGTTTGTATGAGGGCTAGGGTCAAACGACGGTCGATCATTATAAAAATTGACATGGACATTTATGCTTATATAAAACTTAGCTGTGCCAATTTTTGGTAACATAGTAGTATATTTGACATAGTTATGAATTAAAAACACAAAATCGGAAGGTCAGGTTGTATGGGGGCTATGTGAAATAATGGACCGATTTCAACTATTTTCAATAGGCATCGTCCCTGTCTTGAAAATTGTGGCCTGTAGCTTGCTCACAAGGTTTAGGTTAGGTTAGGTTGATAGGAGGATGTATACTACATCAAATCCGAAGAAATACACCTAGGCCACTATCGGGCCTGTTGTGCGCTCCAATTCAAGAAAGAAAAAAAAAATTGTTCACTGAATGTATTATTTTTCCATGTTCAGAAACTCAGTTTCCTGGACGTAATTCCTAAGAATCTTCCAATCGGTGTTGGTTAAGAATGTTATTTCCGGAATAACATCACTTCCAAGATACTTGGATCTAACTTCGACGAATGCCTGACAATGGCAAAGAAAGTGCTCCAGAGTTTCACTGTCCTCTCCACATGCTCTACATTCGTCTGAATCCGCACGTCCAATTTTGTATAGATGTGCTCGTAATCCTGTGTGTCCACTGAGAATACGTACCATCATACTAACCTCAGACTTGCTCATTTTGAGAAGATTTCTCGTCTTGCTCTCATCAGGGTCACCCCATAGAATCTTTGTGGTTCTACCCACGTTTCATTATTCCAAGAGGCCTTATGGGATTCTCTCATCCATATTTTTAATTCAGCTTTTGTTGCGTCGAATGGTTTTGCGTTTGTCAGGTTAACTACTCCCTTACCTCTGGGAGAGTATTCAGTTAAAGCTTTCTTACAATCCAATACGGTCTTAGATTTAATTCTATCACCTGATATCGCACAAATTGCCTTCTGGCTGTCGGTAAATATATTAAGCCCTGTGGGCGCCATATTTATTCTAATCCAATTTACACATTCCGTTATTGCTCGTACTTCTGCCTGGAAGCTTGTGTTATGATTAGGTAAACGGTGGTATATTTCTGTTTCTGGGTCTTCAATATAGAACCCCAGGCCCACTTTGTCCCCTAATTTAGAGCCATCCGTGTAGCAACGGATTCCTACTGGTATTTGCTCTAATGTTCCGCTTGACCAAGACATTCTATCTGGGATTAGCGTTTCAAAGTTTCCGACATATTCAGTGTGTGGTATGCGATCGGGCACGTCCGATGAATGTGTATAACCTTCCAATGTGTCCAGTATACATTGATGACGTGTCCTATAACCGTTTTTGGCCAGTTCGCCTAAAGTAAAGAGCCGTTCGGCTGTAAGCGCCGCCTCAAGGTTTAAATGGACAGCCTGACAGACAGACGGACGGACATGTCTTAATTGACTCAGAAAGTGATTCTGAGTTGATCGGTATACTTTAAGTTGGGTGTTGGACCAATATTTTTATGCATTACTAACATCAGCACAAACGTATAATACCCTCCCCACTATAGTGGTGTTGGGTATAAAAAGTACTAAATATATTTATCATGGCGATTCTGCGGTATTTTTCAATGTCAAAAAGTACTGAAAAAAGTACATTAGTACTAAATTTTCCCTGCCTGATAAATTAACTTGAAAGATAAAAGGATTTAAAGGATTAAGCAGCGCTGAAACTTAATCTAAATTTAGAATTTCTCTAACACATCAGATTTTCCAGTTATCGTGTTATAAAAATGGAATTACGGCCCGTTTTTCGGCCATATTTGAGACATAATATCAGCGCTTAAACACCTTTATTTATAAATTTTCTTATGTCATTTGAAAGTCCAATCCAATGACTTTAAAAAAAAGCTTTAAGCTCTTTTATATCATCTCCATTCTTTGAGATATTTTAATCCAAAAAATTAGATTTATTTTACGTTGAATCAAATTATGGTGAATTAGTTATTATTAGAATTCATTCTTTCTAACTTCTGCTGCTATCATACATCACGAATTGTTAAGGCATTCATTCCACGAGATCGCAAGAAAACACACACTCGATTTTTATGATCGACATCATTAAAATAACTCTCACTTACAGACCCTTTATGCTCAGTTAAACCAGATTTTATGGTATATTTTCAATTCATTAAAGTTTAACTAAACCGAAAAATATGGATTAAACTCAAACTTTAAAAACAACAGTTACATTTTAAAATTTAAATTAAAATGATTTGTGTATGATGAGATGTCTGTGATTTGATGTGATGATGATTAAATATAAAAATTATACAAAAATCATAAATAATACAAGTTTGTATATGAGGAATTTTCTTTATTATGCATGAAATGTATTTAACTGCGTATTTACACCAAGATGATGATAATGATGGTGATTACGATGTCTACAACTTTTTCATTATAATGCAAATTATTATTATAAAAATATGGTTTTTTATGAGTAAAGTTACAGTATAAATAATGTGTATATGAAATGAATAATAGTATTTAATAGTTGTATATCTTATTTTGTAAGTTTTAAGTTATTTTTTCGTTAGTTACCTTTCACTTTTTAGGGTTTTCAGTGGTCTCAGTGTGTGATATATTTTTTATTATTTGTACACTGCTGCTGCTGTTTGTTTATGTTATAAATTAAATTTTTATTTTATATTTCGTTAGTTTATAACTTTGTTATTTTTATTTAATAATATAAAATGTTTTAAAACATCTAAATCTAAAACAAAAAGTAAACAAGCAAAATATTAGGAAGGGTTCCAATTCAGTAACTACACAAGTCACATTCATAAACCCAAGCGTCGTGTTTCTTGTAACCACATTGTCTTAAGTTTTCTTCAATATTTTGAAAATTTATAACAAATAAAATTTTATTTTATTGCGAAAATTTTCACAGCACTTTGAACAAAGTTGTTGTTGTTTTTATTCTTCTTCTTCTACTTCTCGTCGTTATTGTTTTTGCTGTTTTACAAATGACAACACCAACAAAACAAATAACAAACTTGCGACTTTTTTTTTATTAACTCATAGTAAAGTACCCATACAATAATCCAATCGAAAAAAAAACATGTTAAAAATAAACAATTTTTTAAAAATATTTTAACATTTAGTCATCACCACCATCAACAGCGTTAACAGCATTGTGTTATTGCTGGCGTTATAACGTCATCAAAAAAGACGTATGAGAATTTCTAGAATATAAATGCAAAATTATATTTAACCCTTAAATGGGTTAATGTTATGTTCAGATTTCTCTTGTTAAGCAATATTTTTTTATCTTTCAAGAATTTTTGTATTATTTTAAGGAAATTTAATTTCGCTTATGCTCTTAGCCTAGGTTAGGTTTAATGAAAGATATATATTCGAAAGAATACATTTAGGTAGCTTTTGGGCTTGTTGTGGGTTAATTTTCAAGGAAAGTGTTTGTGAAAAAACCTTTTACATGGTTTTTGATAAAAATTTTAGAAATTCAGTTTCCTCTACGTTTCATTATTCCAAGGGACCGTATGGGATTCTCTCACCCATGTTTTCAGTTCAGTGTCGAATGGTATTGTGTTAGTCAGATTAACTATATCAAGCTCCCTTTAAAACAAATACATTCCAATACTCTTTCATTGCCGATTATCATCGAGTTGTAGTTTGCTCATGCGGATTATACTAAGATCAATACTAATTAATTTATCTATTAGCTCATAGATTATTCAATAGGCCAGTCAATAAATAAGTCCATTTAGTCTCGGGGGAGTTTTCCAGTTTTTCCAGATATAGTTTCACACAAACTAGGGGAGGGCAGATTATCCACCATATACCATATACATATGTATATAATTTCTAAGTATATTGAACTCTGTTTCCTGGGCAAGAAGATACCGGTGACCGACAGAGTTAAGTGGTTTGGTGTAATCCTTGGCCGGAAATTAAGATGGTGGCACCACATAGAGGAAAGTATTAACAAAGCAGGGTCTTAGTTCTACTAAGACACATTGGCTTTATAAAAGTGTAATTAGACCAATTCTATATCATGCTTCAATAATCTTCTGAACTTGAGATTTGTAATACCACTCAACTACAGGGAGTTGTGTATAAGTGGTGCCATAAGCACTACGCCAACCAAGGCTCTGAAACGATGCTAGATATTGCACTCATTGAAACATATACATATAAGATATGAGGCAAGGCGGCACTTACAGCTGAACGACTTTAGGCGGACAGAACCAAAGGCGGTTACAGGACACGTCATCAATATATACTGGACATATTAGAAGGGTATACACAATCATCGGACGTGCATTTCAGACGCATAATATGTCGAGAACTTTGAAACACTTATCCCAGATAGAATGTCTTGGTCAAGCGGAACATTAGAGCAAATATCCGTAGGAATCCGTTTGTATACGGATGGTTCTAAATTGGGGGACAAAGCGGGCCTGGGGTTCTATATTGAAGACCCATAAACTGAAATATACCACCGTTTACCTAATCACAATACAGAATGTCAATAACGGAATGCGTAAATTGGATTAAAATAAATATGGCGCCAACAGAGGTTAATATATTTACCCGACAGCCAGAAGGCAATTAGAGCGATATCAGGTGATAGAATTAAATCTAAGACCGTATTGGATTGTATGAAAGCTTTAACAGAATACTCTCCCAGAGGTAATCTTTACATCATATGGATACCAGGACACTCGGGAGTAATCGACAACGAAAGGGAAAAGAGCTCGAACGCGAAACCATTCGACGCAGCGAAGGATGAATTAAAAATATGGGTCTGATAAGGCCTCTTGGAACAATGAAACGGTGGGTAGAACCACAAAGAGGGTCACACCTATGGAGTGACCCTAATGAGAGCATGACGAGAAATCTCCCGAAAATAAGCAAGTCTGAGGTAAGTATGATTCTGAGCTGACACACAGGATTAGCAAGTCTGAGGTAAGTATGATTCTGAGTGGACTCACAGGATTATGGGCACAGTTATACAAAATTGGACGTGCGTATTCAGACGAATGTAGATCCTGCGCAGTGAAACTCTGGAGCACTTTCTTTGCCACAGTCAGGCATTCATCGAAATTTACTCCAAATATTTTGGGAGTGATAATATTCCAAATATAACATTTCTCACGAGCATTTATTGGAAAATTCTTAGGAATTATGTTCAGGAAACTTAGTAAATACTATATAAGGTTTTTGTTTTTATCAACAAACATTTTACTTGAAAACGAGCGCACAACAAGCCCAGATAGTGGCGTCATTGATTTTCTTCGGATTTGATGTAGAAGCATTCTCCTATCAACCTAACCTAATCCTAAAAAAGTACCTTTTGCTAAAGGTTATTAAATTTTAATTTTGCCTTGTCTGGTTGTAATCTTATCAAGATTTGGAAACAAGAATTGCGTTTTTCTACTTGTGATGTTTTGTAAAAATTTTAATATTATTATTTCAATTAGAAATAATAATATCAAAAAAGTACAATTGTAACAATTTTGCCAGCCCTGTGATGTACAGCCTGTGTTCTTAAGGCTCAGTTAGTTTCTACGTTACGTTTCGTGACAGATCAGCTGATTTGTGTTTTTCATACAAAAACTTAATCTCATGGTCGAACTATTGACTTACGCGGATTTCCGTTAACCTAAAACGAATCAGGAATTCATCACGTAACGTAGCGTAGAAACTAAATGGCTCTCTTACAGAGCAATAGGATCATAGATTTAACCTTATCAGTTGATGTTTGTCTTCTGAACTGTTCATTCATGAATATCCCAGATGACAATTATGTTTAAAAATTCTGTGATAGAAATTCTCAAATATGATCGAAAATTAGAATTAACGTTTAAATCCCATGACGATGCATAATAACATCATTTTAAGTTTGTTAAGAAATACTTTTTCTTTTTGTTTTACTTTGACCTTATGCTACTTTTAAAGGTTAAGTCAAAATTTCATTCACAGCTGACTGTGTCAAACTAGTAATCCAAAAAAAAACCTAAACACACAAAAATTCCCATAAAATGTTGACGTATCCACAGAATGTGTACGAAATTGAACTCTTTACACACTAATAGGGTAATTTTAGCATAAACTGAGTTTTAATTGTGTTTAATGTTTGGCAACTTTAAAAACTAGAAAAACATAAACAGACGGAACAAAATTAAATTCTCATAAAATTATTAAGATTTGATAAATAAGTAGGAAATGCACACTAGAGTTGGCTTTAAGCTAATAGGTTTTTTGTAGTTTTTTTTTTTTTTTTTTGTTCAAAAGTAAGAGTGTATGTAGAAATAAATAAATAAATAAACATATAATTTTAGAACTTGTTTTAGTGGCTGTTGGGTTTAAATATTTCTTTCTTTTAATATGCAATTAAATATTAAAGAAAAAAGTTAAGTTTTCTGGTTTTTTTAGTTTTAAACTACTTTCGATTGTTTGTTTTTATAAGTTTCTTCTTCTAGGTTGTGTAGTTAAAGCTGGTGTTTTGTAACGGGTTTAATTAAAAAGCGAAATTTGTTTTAAATATTTTTACTTAAAAAAAAAAAAAAAAAGATTTATTGTATTTCTTTTTTTGTATTTTTTTTTTAAAGAAGAAGCAACAAAGCTAAGTTGCATGCTGGTCACATAAAATTTAAATGAAACTATAGCTTAATGATCATTTGTAAAACAACAAAAACTCCAGAAAAAATGACGCGTTCTTTTTTTTGTACTCTACAGAGTTATTCAAAGATTTTATATATTTCTCTTAAATTCCAATTAAACCTAGATCAGTCTATAATAAAAAAAAAACAAACTGTATTTTTTTATTACTATTATTATGAATTTCGTTGGTTTACAATTTTAATTCCTTTTGTTTTTATGTAGATTTCGGTTTAACACAATTTGTATTAAGACACACACAAACACTTAAAAAACTAAATTTCTTAACGGTTTTAACTTTAAATCAAAAGTTACTTTAGATTTGTGTATTATTTATGTTTAATTTAGTATTTCTCACTTTAGTGACACACAATCACACCAGCTTATAGCTGTTAATAAGATTTTACGCACTTGGACTCGTAAATTTAAAGTGAAAACAAAAGACTTAAGCAACAAACGCGCGCGCGTTGTAAACAAATTTCTACGATACACACACGTCAACGCTTTCTTTGCAACTAAAACTCAACAATTCTCTCGTAAGTTTCTCAACCAAAAAAATGAAAAAAAACCTGGTTGTTTGTTAAAAGCTTAAAGCAAAAGCTTTTTTCTTAACACTTACCATACATATAAACAAAAAAGAATAAACATATCTATCAAAGCTAAATAAAAACTAACAAAATATTTAAATATTAAATCATTCCTTTTGTTCTCTTTTTTTTAAATTTAATTTAAGATTTTTTGTTGTTTATTTTTGTTTTGCTGTTGATTTAAGTTATTATTTTTGAATTTTTAAATTTTTATAACGGTTCTGTTTTTAACAATTGAGGCATGTGTTTGTTGTTCAAATTTCCAATGGTATTAAAAATTAAAGTAAAATAATACCCCAACAGTCTAAATTTTTTTCAAAAGAAACTTTCTTTTCATCTCTGGCTCTTATCATTACATCCCATATTTATTAATACCAAGTATTTGCTCCCATATTTTTTAAATTTTAAAGATGTGTCAATGGGAGTGCAGCTTACATTTTTGTGTATAATTTATATGCTAATATTTAGTTTTTTATTTCGAAATACACTTACAAAAATATGAAATACTATATTCGAGAGTTAAGTTAGTTTTTAATAATTATGCACACCCTTCAAACTAGGAAAATATACAGCTCTTTGCACAAAAACGGTAAGTTGCAAGAAGTTCGAAAAACTGATACTTAACCAGCTTAATTTGAGAATGATTTGAATTCGAACTGTTTCTCAAATGTTAGAATACATAATAACTTTCTCAACAATTTAGGATTAACTAAGTAAGTAAGTGGGTCATATTGATAGGAGGATGTATCTACTACATCAAACCCAAAGATATACACCGAGGCCACTATCGGGCCATGGAATATGTTTATTGGTAAACACAAGAACCAAGTCCAATGTTCAGAAACTCAGTTTTCTGAACATAATTCCTAAGAATTTTCCAATCAGTGTTAGTGAGAAATGTTATATCCAGAACACTTCCCAGATATTTGCATCTTATTTCAATGGCAAAGAAAGTGTTCTAGAGTTTCACTGTCTTCTCTACATGCTCTACATTCGACTGAATGCGCACATCTAATTTTGTATAACTGTGCCCGTAATAATGTGTGTCCACTCAGAATACTTACCATCATACTAACCTCAAACTTGCTCATTTTGAGGAGGCTTCTCGACCTGCTCCCCTTAGGAACTTTATGGTTCAACACACAGTTTCAAACCAATAGCTTTGACGACTATTGACGACTACTCCCGAGTGGCCTGGTACCCATATAATGTAAACCTTAGCTCTGGGAGAGTCCTTGATTTAATTTTATCACCTGATATCGCCCTAATAGCCTTCTGGCTATAGGCATCATATCTTAAATACGTTTCAATGGGTGGGATATCGTTTCAAGAGCCTTGGTTGAAGTAATAGACATGAAACCACTTATGTCCAAGCAGCATATACGCTGAACTTCTTGTAGTAATTTGATATTACACTTTTTGTCTAAAGAAATCCCCCCAGATTATTGAAGCATAATCTTTAGAATTGGTGTAATTACACTTTTATAAAGCCAATGAGTCATAGTAGGACTAAGGCTCCATTTAATGAGCTCCTAGCACCGATGTGCCTTGTTGATCCTATCAGCTATGTGGTGTCCCCATTTTAATTTCCGGTCATGTACTTAACTCTGTCTGTCACCGGTATCTTCTTGCCCAGGAAACAGGGTTTAGTATACAGAGAAATTTTTGTCTTTCTTGTGAAATGACAGATTTCTGTCTTCGCCGTGTTAACATTAAAGATTCTCGGCCGTATTCAGAGCCTATTCAGCTGTTCTACATAAATTGATCCAATTACGGAGCACCGGGTCAACATCTAACTGGTCTAAGGATTGGTAAGATTATCACTGTGCACGTTATTGAAGGCGCCTTCGATGTCAATGCATAACACCAGTTTGCTAAGACAACTTTAAATGCTATCCACCAAAGAGCGGTGGAAGACTTCATCAATTACCACCGCGATAGTATAATACTGAGAGGTCGTCCCCCACCCGTTGCAAACGAGGAACAAAACCTACCACGTCGGTATTGGCACAACTTAGATCGGTTTGGTGTACCCGTTTAAACTCGTACTAGTCGAGAATAATTAACACCATTCAAAATGTTCAACACCTTTTCAACTGCAGGGCAAATCCAACTCAGCTGGAATCTCTTTGGTCTCAGCCGTTATATGCGGCTCGTCTACTGGTTTTAAATCTAACTGATTTGGATAACCCGAGCGAAGAAGAAGAAAAGTAGGAAATAATTTTTAACTATATATGTATACGTGTAATTTCAGGTGTCGCTGGTACAACAACAACAGTTTGCTAACTACCCAGGTGACCAACCATTTTAACATGGGCTTGTCCTACGAGGAAGTCAATCGTCACTCTACACCCCACAAAGATACAGTAAAGAGACGATTGCCTCCGCTCTCGCTTACAAAGGGGACACTAAAGTGACGACTGTCTTCATTCTCGTTTACAAAGAGTTTATTTGTGACGAAAGACCAAAAACATACGAATTGGAGGTGGTAAGATATTAATGGAACTAAAATTTAAAATTTTCAAGTGTCTACTCTCTAGAATACTATGGGACAATAATGTGACGATTGACCCGAAAGATATAAATTTGAGTCAACCAGATGGTGCCACATTAGTAGAAAGTAACAATCATTTCTCCAAAAGATGGGTAAAATAACTACTTTCGGAAGTACAACGAAAAAAAACAACTTTTTAGAGTATAATCTCTAGGATACTTGAGGACAGTAAAGAGGCGACTGTCTCCGCTCCCGCTTACAAAGAGGACACTAAAGTGACGACTGTCTTCATTCTCGATTACAAAGGGTACATTCGTGACGAATGACCCAAAACATACGAATTACGATCATCCAGGTGGTTAACTATTAGTGGAAATTACTGTCTTTTTCGTATGCATTGACTCTTTGTCGAACTGCTGGGTAAGTATTCACCTATATAGTGGACAATTTCGTTTAACGCGGTTTCCACCGATCGTCCCTTTACATTAGCATGCTTCTTATATTTGTGATCTTTGTCTGGTATACTGCTTTCAACAATACTATCCACTATCCTTTCCAATGCTTTAAGTAGCAAGGACGTAAAGCTTTCGAACGCTCCCTTCCAAGTCTTTCAGTAGAAAGTACGTAAGTCTTATCGGTCGATAGGACTTAGGTGTCGCTTAGGTATAAATATTACTCTTGCATCCTGCCTTTTAATTTTTAACAGGTCGTGAAAATCTTTGACAGATGTACGGAAACCAGTCCCCCCTCCATCTGCAATAATGCCGAGGCAATACCATCCGTTCCTTCAGCTTTATAGGGTGCAAAGCTCTTGATCAAGAGCTTTATAAGTAAGTAACATAAACGCTATTTGTGAATCTTAAGACTGGTTCTTTATGATTCTAACTTCTTTAATGTTTGTTAGGAAATAGTTATGTCGAACTCGTAACATACTCCATCTTTATAAGTTCTATAAATAACGTATCTTTGTTTGTTATTTATAGAACATAATGGAATGAAGATCTTCGTTATGGTACCGGTTTAAAAATCTATAAAATTTCAATACAAAATTTGGCTCGATGTTTTTTTTTTTTTTTTCTTGTATTTAACAAAAACTATTCAGACTCTTTTTTTAAGTGTTATAATACCTAAGTTTATGCAACAAACAATTGATCTGCTTAACAACTATGTATTATTAAAATTTTTTGTTTTGTTAAAGAATTACTTTATTTTAACATTTACATAAATTCGTAGTTGCTACATATTAATTTGTTTGTTAAATAGGCGATTGGTAGTTAAGTAAATACTATAATCTGTCTTTTTATTAAACAAATTATTATGCAATATTTTTGGGAAATATTTTTAATAATATGTGTTGAAAATTATGACCCAGTTTCATATTAAATAAGAACTCTTCAAGCCAACGATGACAAATATTTGATAAACAAATGAAATAAATAAAACCAAATTTTTGAACAAACATATTTTAAATCGAAGACATTTCAATTGAACTACGAAGCTGTTGTCTTGAGGTCTACCCTATAAACGTATTCAAAACATCTTTATATTACCTTTATAAATCCTGGGATAGGGATTTCTTTTAGATAGGGAATCTAAAAAGGGAAATTACGGTCATTTATGCGTTATCAATAAAAGAAAACGTAAACAAATTTGAAAAATTAAATTAAATTTTATTTCTTTCAGTATAATAAATTCATTTTTTAAAAAACGCTAGAAATTAGAAAAAAGATCAACGAAAAAAAGAAAACAAAAAATACAATATTCTTATTGATTAAATGGAAAATTGTTAACAATTCAATTCAACTTGTTTTTTTTGTGGAATACTGATTATAATTTTTTCAATTTCACTATAACGACTTTTATTGTTATGTTAAATAAAAATGCATTTATATCTAAATGTCCGATGATTTCAAGAGGCGTATAACACGCTCAATTTCAGGAGCGGTATTACGTATTTTAGCCAAACATTCATAGGCACGATTATTTTGTTTCGTTAGCAAGCACCTGTGGTTGGAAAAGAAAAACAATTGGAAAGAATGAAATATTGTGGGCATATGTTAATGGAAAGTTAACTTACAATAAGGCGGCACCAGTTAGATTACCATTAGCATATAAATGTGTTATCCATTGTTCACTAATGGTATTGTTAAGAGGATCTTCGGGTTGTAGATATATGCGTGCTATAAGTAAGGCCTCTTTGTAGAATTTCTTTTCCATTAACATTTCTATGGCATCTTGCTGTTGATGTATGGCCAGCATATAAACAGCCGCTTGTAAAGCATAACCCTGTTCGATAAGTTGTTCAGCATAGGCTTGACAACATTTTTGCCAAAAACTGTAGAGATATAAAACAAAATAGTTAAGAGAAATTTATCATTATACCGTGAAATGTTAAGCCACCTATAGGAAATACTTGGCGCCAAGGAAACATGCCATTCGCATAGCTGTTTTGCCTGTACACATTTCAGTATTTCTTCTTTGAGATTGCCGCACAATTGTGACATAAACAAACTAGAGATTCCTTTAGTTTCACTACTTTGATGATTTTTTACTACAATACAAGAATAAAGATGAGGGAAGATGCAAATATCTAAAATTTTCTTACTCACATTCATCTGCCAGCACTTCTTTTGCTTCTGCTTTAGTTCCAAACAGTTTGGCACTTAGTGATTTATTTGCACAAGATTTGGGGGAACTTAATATGGAAAACATTAAGTCCAAGGCATCTTTATTAATTTCTTTTGTAGTAAGATACAATAAAGTTAAGGGATTCTAAGGAAAAAAGCAAAATAATGGATATATTTAATCCTAAATCAAACTTGCATGGCCTAAAACTAACCTTCATATAAATAGATGCACCACCAACAGAACCTTCGGCCTTTTGTAAATGCAGCTTTTCTAACATAACTGATACCTCTTCACTGTTCGCCACACCATTCTCTACTTTAACATCTGCTACAACTTTACTTTCCACCAACTCCGCAGCTACATTACTGTCCGGTGTTTTGGCAAGTTTACGATTAAGTTTTTTATCCACTGACTGTGATTTAGCATCGTTGCGTGTTAAAGCTTTTGTAGCCCATTGTACAGTATCCAATGTACGAGGATTAGAGCGTTTAGATTTTCCTGTATTACCATCCAATCGCTCAACACGCATATCTATAAATTCCAATGCAGCACTTTTGCCAGAACATAAAATAACCTCCTCATCGGTAGGCAAGAAAAGTCCACATGTCATGGGACAATGATAGATTTTAACAAAATGTTCGGGATTTTTGTCATTCGATAGATCCCATATGCGTACGGCGCCATCAAAACCACATGTTAGAAAATAGTTCTCATTACGATTACTCCACTTGGCACAACCATTGGCCGCTTTTGTGGCATTAATTTCAATTTTACGTGTAATTTGTAAGTCTCCGGTTTCACGATTAAATTCCAAAATGTGTATATTATTGGCATTGGCTACAACTGCCAATTTATTTGTTGCTATGGGACTCCAAGATAAGTCGCTAATATAGCGTGGTGCCAAATCTAAAGTCGTTTTAAGTTCATACTGAAAATAGGTGCTACCCGTACGTGCATACAACTTTAGTTGGCCGTTTTGTGTGCCAACAAAAAGATAATTATTGCGTAGGGAAACACACGCTACGCTTTCAATATCGGGAATAACATAGGGATCTGGAATAAAATGTTCAAATAATTTATGGAGAGATATTCAAAACCAACAAAAGGATAAAACTTAGCGACATCCAGTGACCAATTAATGCATACAAACTAAACAACCAACATAGGACAAAATCTGATCCTTCCCACTCTTGGCTATAAGGAACACTTAAGAAAATAATGGATTTTAAGCGACAGAACAACTTAAACTATTACAATGCCAGCAACATATTCGACTACTTCGTTCCCAAGACAATTGGATCTTGTCTCCGGAACGACCCGATTTCCAATCGGCCAAAGATTGTCAATTCAGCAGTAGCTGTATCAAACGAAAGTTTTTTCCTCAGGGAATCTGTTAAAACAACAACTGCTTAGTTCGGTGTGGCTGGTTTGACAATCCTTGTTTGTTGAACTCTGAGTCGTTGCCAACATCCAACAAATCATCAACATGGATTCCGTCTAAAGTACAGCATAATCCTTTCGCCGATTCCGGCGCGAAAAAACGTTTGTCAAGGAACTCATTGCCAAGACACTTGAGGCACTACTCCTCCTGGAATTTTAACAACATCTACATCCAACAGGTCATCAACATGGATTCCGCCTAGAGCTCAGCACAGTTCTTTCGCCGATCCTGTTTAATTTCTATATGTCTAAACTCCCAATACCACCGGACGTCATCCTAATAATATTTTACGTTGATGACTGTTCAATATTGGCCACGGGCGATAGTATTGGTGACCTCTACGGTTTAAGAAACAGCTACTTATGTGATCTTTCCAACTTCTTCCATTCTTTCCAACTTTCTTCACTACTTGGACAAAAAAAGTGGGGCTAGAACTGAATATCGAAAAAATTCCGACGGTAAATCTCCCCAAAATACTTGGTGTTACATACTATAGCTTCCTTATGTCCTCCGGGCACACCACTGCAATCTGCAACAAAATGCGAAATAGGAACAAGGTATTTAAGTCTCTTGGGGAATGGATAAAGAAACCTTGTTAACTACCTACCAAACGATTGGCCGGTCAGTGGTAAACTACGCAGCGTCAGTATGGACTCCGAGAGCTGTCAAAACGTAGCAATTAGAACCGTAAGGGGCTACACTCAAATGACGTCAGAAGAACGCCCACATGACGAGACGAAGGAATATATCGCCATGCTATCAAAGCAGTTCCTACTGCGATGTCATCAGAGGAGCCAACCGAACAACCATGTCGAAAACTAGCTCATTCTCAATTTTGCTAAGGTCATTATAAATTTTATATCCATGCAAGAAAACATTCCATACCACATTCCATAAAGTCTTCTGCAGAAGTTGTCGTGACAAAGAGAAGAAAGAAGGAATATGTTTCCGCACAGCATTTGGGGAGTCCTTAGGATTCTTTGAAAAACTGACATAAGGCTAAACTGATTTAATGACAAGTCTGACACGACACTCTGTCGAATTGATTTGGGTTCAAGAGAATTCAAGGATATGAAATTTGCAATAAATGCGCAATTAAAGGATCCTAATCCCGGATTAGGCATCGAACACAATTGACAAATGAACGACAAAAGATCAGAACATAAGCTATTATACTGCAGTTCACTAAGACCACTTGAAGAAAATCCTTGCTGTTCATTGTTTTCCTGTCCTGGAACAGTAATATGAATTACAAAGTATGGCCAAGACTTGAAGTAAAGGCAACTAGAAAATTTATTGGCCCGGATAGATATAATCAGAGGATTCAGAGAGAGGTTTTAAGGAGGCGTTGTTCTTTTAGGGCTTTTATTAGCAAATGGGACATTGCAATACCAGACTTCTACAGGCTACGTATGTTGAGGAGCTAGAGACGATTGAGCACATAATTTACCATTGTCTCAGACTACAGGATCCAACACGAAGGTTGCTAGGTAATAGAAGAACTAGGAAACTTTGTTGGGAGTAATCTATGTAATTTATTAGGATTTGTGAGGGGAAGTAGCAGTTCTTTCGGATGGAAGCTACAGTGAGTATTCTGAACTTCTGACACATGTCATCTCTAATCTGAATCTTTACGATTTCTTGTTGTATCTTATTAAGTTTCTACAAACATTCTTATTGAAGAGAATCACAAAGAATCATAACGGTCTCGGAGTGGAGTTTAGGGTACATAACCTTTCCTAACCTAACCTGTATGCTCATTGTATGATGGAGATATGACAAGTCGGTGCAACATCTTTTAGATGTTTTTCGCAATCTACAAGAGCCTAGACTGAGATCTCTTGATACAAGCCGTTTTCATAATATGAACTACTATCAAGGATGTGTCGCACATGAGTTTAATTAAATTTGTTTAAAGTATCGTTCCCAGGTTCTCTTTGGTATCATAAATTTTGGGGATAACAAAAAAATCGCTATATCGCGGGATACGTTTCGGAAAAGATAAAGCAGATAATATATCTGTAATTACTGGACATTGTCATTGACATGAATGTCAGGAAACTAAGTCTCACATTTTAGAAGCTGTCATATGAAAAGGTCTCTCAATCTACTATTGTTCATTACTAATAACAGGAAACTGTTGTTGTAACAGTTCGACTGTGGCCGATAGTTCTTTCCTGGGAAAAAAACTTTCGGTTGATACAGCTGTCGCTGGGTTGACAATCTTTGGCCGAGTATGACTCGGGTCGTTCCGGAGCGAAGATCCAATTGTCGTGGGAACGACAGGAAACTGTAGTTTGTCCTTCTTTCCTTGCTGCCATAGAAGAACTATCTGGGCTTAATATAAGGTAAATAACGGTATCAAACATACAGTGGAACCTAATATAACAATAACAAGCTGGTTCTACCTGTATAGTTGTTTCATGGTGTGTAATTATCATTTCAAATAATTTTCCATGGTAACCCATACCTGTGTTACCCATGCAGCTCAATTTATTTAATCAATAAATTTCTCCAAACAAAAATAAAAACACATTTTTTAGAACAACTTATTTTAAAAACTAAATTTTACACCAAAATCTTATCATTATGAATCCTTTTATAATTATCAGCGATTTTGAATCGAACGCCTTGGAGGAATATTCTAAAAAAGAACATTTAAATATTAACCAAAGATTTTGTCAATTTTTAAAGCAACTTATAATGGAAGACTCTCAAAGGAAAAATGGTAAAAATAATCCCGGGTCATACAATCCACAAGATTATTTAACAATATTTATAAAGCAGCAACAATCTGAGACAAATAATGAATCGGGAATTTTGATAACAATTGATAAACTAGTTACTTTTTTCATAGAGGAATGTGCTCAGAATTTTCTTCCTATAAATCCTTGTTTTGCTAACTATTATCTACATTTACTAATACGAGATACACAAGATGGTTTGGAATTAAATGATATATGCCATCCATTAAGTGTTTGTAAAATAGAGAATTTTCTAGAAAAAGCTTTGACAAAATATAAAAATCCATTGGAGGCTACTGTTTGCAATATGAAAATATCTTACTTTAGTAGAAATAGCCGAGAATTATCTTTGGATTTTGTTAAAGAAAAATATGAATTGGAATTTGATGAGAAATTAAAACAACTGATAAAAAGTATATTGCAATATCCCGAAAGTAGTAGTGACAAGCAATTGGAAGAAATGTTTATAAAAATGCAAGTGTTTATAATAACAAATTATCAACTAGGTTGTCCTAAAAATCATGTAGTAAGTATGAAACTGAGATGTGAATATAACCTGTTTTAATATTTTAAAACTTTAACAGATTTTAAAACAATGTCGCCAAAGTTTAAACAGTGTTTTGGGCAAGGGAGATATACAAAAATATGTGTTGAGAAAAAAATATCATCGTTTGGAATATCTACAGAAATTGGGAGCCACTGTAGCTGGTATTTTAATATTCAATAATCAAGGACCCCAAGGTGACAAGGAAAATATGCGCAACAGTAAGTTTTAAATTTATAAATTTCTTACTTTAATGAGACATTTTCCTTCCAAGTATTTGCTGATTTAAAAATGGCTCAATGTAATACAAAAGATTCTTTGGCAGAGAGTATGGAACGTGCTCTCTTTTTTAAACAAAGTGGCAGTAATGTAATGCAAGAACTTATTGCAGTCAATGTTCATTTAAAAGTGATCTTCTGTTTAAGACCTTTAATTCAAATACGTGAAATCAACAAATTTGTTGTTTTGTTTGAGGTGTATAGAAAAAATTTGGAAAAGGCAAAGAAGTCGTTTGAGAAAACTCTTTATCTAATAGAGGTGGCGGAAAAGAAATTCAATTGTGTTGTGGAAAAAATCAATGAAATATTAAAATTTCGTTCTGCCATTGAATCGGAGTTAATATTTGTAAGTATGATGAATATTTGATTTCATTAGTTATAAGATTTTTTTAAAAAAGAATCTCTAGATTAGGATTCTTGAAAAATTTTCGAAATTTTGAACTTCAACTTTTTTTACTTTTTTCGAAAATTGGAATTTATGTTCTATATGAATTTTTGAGATGTTAAATAATCTCTAAAATATGAGACCAGTTTCTTATATTTTCCATTTTGAGATAGGTTGGGGATGGTATTGCCTCTCATAAAAGACAGAGGCGTCAAAAGCACCAGAATGATGATCGAAGTGATCATCGCAAGATCAGTAAGGGATGGATTTAACAGGGGTCCAAAGTTGATGCCTTTGTAAGGGAAAATCCTTCAAAAACTGTATAATTCGCCAACCTCGCTAATGAAGGCCGATGCATACCCAGGTGCAGTTCAAAAGTATCCACGTAAGGAGAAGATTTGGAGACCCAGGTTAGGAGACGATCAGTCCTCTTCATCAAACGAGAAGAAATCGATAAGCCCGGATGGGAAACTCGAAGTTATTGTCGCAATGATGCCGATAAGAGGATCAGTAGTGGACGAAATCAGCGTCTTTCGTAGGTTGATTCCTTTAGTGATTCAGACTGGGTTAAGGGCCTCAAAGTTGTCAATTGTGGAAAAAAGATTGCATTCTGGCCAAACAGCGCGCTAGTCTCCTTACGACTGTACTGGTATGTAAGGAGAATCCGACAAGGATTTTCTATTCGTTCTGTCCAGTCATAGATGAGGTAGGTATTGTTATGTTCGGTCTTAGTAATTATCATGTTCTAGTACCCGAAACATGGCAATACAAAGGAAGCTGCTTGTGGTTCAGATATATCTGCACTGTCTGTTTAGCATGCATATATAGGCTACAATGCTCTCTGTCTGGTGCATCCATATCATGGTTCCAGCTTTCGTCAATGTATCAGCATTTTCAAGATTATTTATGTCCTCGTACCCCTTTTCACCACTAAGGGTGTCCAATGAATGTATTACCTTCTAATTTAGAAACGCTCGGCATTCTTGGACCAGATTTAACATGGAGTACATACCGATTAGTGATATAATATCAGCTTGACAAGTCAATTCGGCGAAACACCTCTGATATAATTTCCAACTAGGGATGATTGGCTTGTATCCGACAGACTGTTTGTTGGGTATGCAGTTTTCTCTGACGGGTGCAAGATCTGTATCCATCTTGCACCCATCAGGCACGGGTGCCGCTGATATCAATATAAAACTGTCTTTCAGACTCCCTGACGAATGTAGTGTCTTTCAAGCAGAGATTTTAACGATCTGGAAAGCGACGGAAATGATACGGAATCATATCGATCCGGGGTAAGTTGTGACTAATTATGTTGATAGTCAAGCTGCTCCCAGAACATTGGATTGTCACACGGCACATTCGCGTCTTGTTGTAGAGTATAGATGTGGCCTTAGTGACATTATGGGATTGTTTGCCAATTGATTGTGTTGGGTGCCGGGGCACTGTCACTATTATAGGCTGATATTCGAAAGAATCAGTAACATCATAAAACAGTCCTGGAATAGTAGATTGGATTGCAAAGTATCAAAGGTCCTATGGTATAGGAGCTACCTAAAAACTTATAGGACTGGACAGACGCACTCTAAGGATACGCATAGGGGTGGTAATGGGGCATTGCTCAGAAAGTTCCCAGACGAATGTATAATATTCCAAGGGGATATCCTAGCGAACTGAAATGCGACGGAGTCGATATGGGCTGATATTGCTCTGGGGTCTATGATGCCAGTCATGTATATAGTCTGCTGCACTCACAGCATTAATATATACTATGATGCACTCTTGTCTAGTCGTAAAATGTAGAACTTATCAGACAGTTTATTAGGCTGTTTGGTCACCAGGACTGTTTTGGTCACCAGGACACTGCAATGTACAGGGTAATTAGTAGGGTGATCGACTCGATTTTTCAACCGGTTTTTTCTGCTTTACCAGTGTCGGTTTTTTCTTAATGTTGATTTTTCGAATATCGAATAACCCGGTTTTTTCACTTTTTAAAACCCGGTTTCGAATACTTTTATTTGCTTTGTATTCAAAGATTATTTAAATGAAATTTTTACGTAAATAATAATACAGCCCGCCTAAATTTTAAAAATATTCGAGTCGAGGAGCTAGCGTATATTTTTCTAAAGCTCCTTTGGTTAAACTTTTTTGATTTTCCTAATTAATTAAAAAAAATTTATTTGTAAAATTGATAATTGATAAAATTTTATCAATCTTAAGATTATATTCCAATTACAATAATTAATTTACGGCTGAAATTTGTTGGAAGTGTTGGAATGCCTATGCAAATTTCCTAAACAGGGCTTTTAAAATAAGCTAGGATTACATAGTACCTTATGTTTAATAGAAGTGTCCCACTTTTTTCCTAATTTTTTTATATTAAAGAAATAATGTAAATCAGACTACTAGATCTAAAGTTATAATCTTTTAAACTGTTAAAAATCATTTCGGACCATGTTTTATTAATCAAATTTAAACACAAACATTAACAGTCTTATTCATAATAAAAATTTAGCATGTAGTTAGCAAGTCGGTTATTCATAATAAAGTTAGTAAACGGTTGCCAAATAGTTGTTAAACTCTTGCTAACGAGTTTCTAAACTCATTCTAACTCATTGAAAACAGCTGTTTTGTGTCAAAAAAATAAATTAAAAATTAAAATTTTTGTTTATTAATGAAAATGGACACAATTGATAATTTGGACACCTTAAAATTTGTACAAAAACGTTATCGGGCTACAAAAGTTTATAAAAAAAGAAATGATCCATTTGTAGTGTATAGCAACGATGAATTTCGTATAAAATATCGATTTTCTAAAGAAAATGCAAAAAAGTGATAAAATTAGTTGAAAGTGAACTAAAAAACAATGGCAAAGGGAGAGGTGGGTCTATTCCACCTCATATACAAGTTTTGGCAGCAATAAGATGTTGGGGCCGCAATTCGGTTCAAGATGATTGTTCAGTATGGCATCGCAAAATTTCAGAGTTGTAATATAACTACTTAGTTGACATTTTAAAATTTATTATGAATAAACTTCATGCTAACAATCTTCTAAGCCTTATCAATATTCTAGCAAGCAGCTCGTTGTTTGTGATGTATAAACTGCTGCCAACTTTTTATTATGAATAAGGCTGTAAGTTTTTCAAATTAAAATATATTTTTTTATTTATAATGAAAAACCGGTTAACCGGTTTTTTCTGAATTTGAAAAATATCAACCGGTTTTTTTTTAATGTCAACTATTCGAACTATTCGAAAACCGGTTTTTGGAAAATGTCGAATAATCGATCACCCTAGTAATTAGTAAGAGGACAGACTTAGAAGCACAGGGTATACAGAGGCGTCACGAGCAAAAAACTATTTCCCTCTCTTTCGCACAAAACGAATTCAATAATTTTTTTTAGCTGTATTTTATATACCTCTTCTCACCAAACAATTTCAAAATCAAACAAAAGCTGATTTTAGAATTTTTTAAATGTCAAAAGTGACACCTCTGTATACTTTGTGCTTAGAAGACAGGGTTCGAACGAACCAGATCTACTTAGAAGGGTAAAAACACCAATTCGTCACTATTAGAGGATGATTTATATTCCATGATACTATCAACGACTTCGTTAATAGTAAAACGGTTTGCACAGTTCAATTATTGATGCAAAGGCAACCAAGACACTCATTGAACTCAACAGATCGAATCTTAGGACTCCGACAAGAATAATAAAAATTCAAATTCGATCTTAAGATTTTTAAAGTATAATAATAATAAATTTTTGTAACGTTTTTAATCATTTTCAAAAATTCGAACTTATGTTCGAAAATTTTAAAAGTTGTTAAAAAAACCGGGAAAGCATGAGAATTCATAAAAATTTTTGACATTCTTTGAATTTGAAGTCAATTTCTTAAATTTTCCTAATTCGAACGTAAATACTTTTTAAAGAATTTTTAAATTTTTTATGAAATTTTAAACTTTCTTTGTTTTTTTCGCTAAATTGAAATAAGGTTCCGATTTTTTTTTAAACGAACTTATTTTCAAAGTTTTTAGCTATTTTCGAAAATTCGAACTTATGTTCGAAAATTTCTAATGTTATTAAAATCACCTGTAAATCATGAAAATTCAAAAAAGTTAAATATTAATAAAGATATTCGTAACAATTTATTAAAAATTTTTCATACAAAATTGTTCTATAAACCTTTGATAAAGTGTTATGAATAAGGCATAGAAAATATTTTTAAAGAACTTATGTTGGAAAGTTCACTTAAATTAATAGTAGTAAATTGATTGAATATAGATCCCTTTCTTGTTCGAATTTTTGTAATTTCTATAACATTTTCTTTTTGCTAAAAATCTCTTTTTATTTGTTTACTTTTTAACAGCCGCATTTTGTATATCTTTCGGAAATATGGCAATCATTGGTATTATATTTAAATCATTTAGTTGAGATAAATAAAATTAAAGATCACTTTGATAATCTACTAAATGAAAACCTGGAAAATAACTTCCAACAACTATTAGAGGAGTTAAGTGATAAAAGCAAACACCTAAAACAGCCTTTAAAATATACATTTGAAGAACTAATGAAGTCTAATATTAAACGTGAAAGTAAACTCAACATGTTAAACATAGTAAGAACTATTAAATTATAAACGCACAATAAACATTTTTACAAAATTCTATATTTTCTAGAAACCATTTGTTAAAGATTATTGTGGTCTAACCCTGGCTTTAACTGGTGGACTTTTGGTGCCCTCCCAATTGGAAAAGAAACTTTGCGAAAATGTTGATTTGCTTTTCGGGTTTGCTAACATGGAATATGCTAAATTTGCCGAACGTTATTTTAAGGATTTTATAAAAAAATTTCGTAATACAATCCTAACAAGTACAGATTTGATATTACTTTTCGAACTTGATGAGGAAGTAATGCAACAAGATTTTGATTTAATACAACAAACAAAAACAAAAACCAATAGCTTAGAAACTCAAACTGAAAATATATTATTAGATGAGCATTTAACCAGCAGACAAGTAAACAGAAGCTGGAATGTTTGGGATTTTCATCGTCAAACCATAAATTTAGCTAATATTAGAAAAAAGCAAACACATAATACACAAACGAAATTATGTTATGGCCTAAGAAATGCTCAAAATCAAACGGATAGAAAAACCTCTAATAGTACACATAATTCAAGAATATAACTTACCTCTTTTATTGGGATCATCCTCATAAACTGCTATACGATCATTGCAGACCACATATAAGAACTTATCTTGCCAACTAATGGAATAAATGGGTTTGCCGCAAATAGAATTATAAGTAATGGGTTGTTTATTAGAACCCTCTATATTGAGGATGCCAATCTGAAATAAATAAGAAAAGAAAAATTTAGAATTAAACTTAATATTTTAGCATTAAAAATACTTACTCTTCCTTCCATTGTACCATAGGCTAATTTTTTACAATCTGGACTCCATACCAAAGACATAACATTCGATTCAATGCGCTGTACAAAATTATCAATATGCACAGAGGTAGGGGTCATTTTGGAAATGTCTATTATGCCAATACGACGATCCGAAAAACCCAAAGCAATTCTAATTTTAAAAGAAAATATTACAAATAAAAAATATTCTTTAATATATCAACAGTTAAACTTACTTATTCATATCGTCGGGACATTCCTGCATGGCACCTATGTTTGTTGAAACACAACTATAGTTTAATATAATTTTATTCAATTTTATATCCTCCATAGAGACTTCGCGATAGGATGATATACTCCAAATTAAATGTTGTTTGGGAGAACAGGCAAATGAGATCACAGAACGTTGAGACCAACGTCGTTTTGTTTCCTTAAACTTGTACGGCCTAAAGCCACATTGTTGAGAGAGCTGGATATTGGTCAGTGGTTGCATACACCACATTTGCAACTCACCGGCTTTATTGTTGATTATTACTGAGGTAGGTGATATCCAAGAGATTTCAATATGAGTATCTAATAATAAACAAAAAAGAATAATAATAATTTCTTCAAAATAATTATTTTATTTAGAAAATTTACTTTTGCCTCCATGGGAAGAACGAACTTTATGCGAATCACAAGTGGCCCCAGTAGTAGCATTCCAAACGCAAAATCCTCCATCAGCGCTGCTAGAGGCCAATAAAATATCATAGACCTCATTATCCTTCTTCTGTATTTCTTCTCGCAACTCCTTTTTATCGGTTGAGCATTTAGTTTCACTTATAATTTGTATGTCATCCTCCATGGAATGGGCTTCCATGTTGTCGCTAGTTTTAAGTTGTTCGTTATCCTGCGATTGACTGCTATGCACCTCAGCTTGACAAATTATATTCTGCTGTTTATTACGATGCATACCGTCGACATCTACACTCTCTTCTGAGGAAGGAGTACGACATGCTAAACGCACCAAACTACCATCAGACGATTCTTTATCGGATAATTGGTCTTTGCCTTTATCATCAGCTTCGTCGTCGCCATCACTGCCACACGAGGATAAATCATCTCGGCTACTGGCTGCCAGTTTACACTCTTCCAAACTGATTGTTTGCTCGGGTGATGTATGCGCCGGTTCATCTCTTAAGGCATTAATTTCTTCTTTAAGACTTTGACAAGCTTCGGCAAAATCAAATTTTGCAGTTGTAGAAGATTCTGTGGGTTTTTCTATACCCACAAAATCTGAAACAAAATCATTTTTCAATCTCATTTCCTGGCTGGGAGCACCAAACTCATTGTCCAAATAATCATAGTCATAAATATCGAAAATGTCGTCTGCGTCTATAGTACGATCTGATCTAGTCAATTTTCCCGCTTTAGATTGTTGCTTTTGTGCGGCTTTAGGTTTTGGCGCCTCCACCGGCTTTTCAACTGTAATATCGGCTGTTATATCTACACGATTCCAGGCCAAAGATGTTATGAAAGTGTCATGACCTCTAAGAGTATATAAGGTGGCCATTTTCTGAAGATCGCACAGTAAGACCAGACCTCGCTTGGTACCAATAGCAAAATGATTTTCATTATAGGGAGAGCATTTCATTGAAGTCATTTGATGATTTCTTGACGATATAAACATGGGTCGACGATAAAATGAATTTGAAGCCACACAATATACTACAATATCTTGATTATCTACCGAAAGCACATTTCTGTTGCACATATAACTAATTAGCACTTCACCGGCATGCTGAGGTGAAGGGCCATTGCCCTCCATATAACGCATATAAGCCAAATGGGCTTTATGACCCTGTATAGCACAACCTTTATTGAAATCCCATATTTGTACAGAATTATCTTGTAGTAAAGCGGCAAACAGTTTTGCTGGCTCCTTCTCTTTACCGCCAGCAGCTGTATTTTTATCTAACTCTTCACTGGAACCAATATCGCCACAATCACTGTCCTTTTGACCCCAGTGCGGATCAACATCTAAGCTCAGTATGCCTTGGCGTGTGTGGAAGCATTGTATTTTAGGTGTCTCACTGTCGGTCTCTATAGAACTAATAAAATTAATGCTGCGAGATCCTGCATACAGGAAACCACCATCCGGTGTACAAACACAACCATTGTTAAGATTCCATTGTGGAACCAAAGGTATTTTAACCATAATTAGGTTGAAGTTTCTTTTTTATGAAATAATGGGTTTATATTAATTTAAAATCGCTTTTAGAGAGAATAATTAAAAAAAGTCCTTGTCCAAATTCCTTTTACAATTTATCCTTCACGCGTTCTATTGTTTTAAATACCGTTTCAGAGCCCTGCGCCGACAAATATTAACGGCGGCTTCGACTGACACTAAATATGTCGGCGGCTCTAAGCCGGCTAAATTTTCAACTACGTTTAGTTTTTAAACTTTCAACGATTTTAAATAAAAACGGAATCCGAGAGATCAGAAAGTGGGATTTTGGAAGCAAATATATTGTTTATAACAACAAAACAGAGCAAGCTCAAAAGTTGTGTGAGAAATTATGCAGGGATGAATAAAAAATTATAAAAGAAATTTTAAATTTGATTAATTCTTAAAAATTAGAAACAAATCCTTTCACCAAGTTGTATGATGATCGGCATATATTTTCCCAGGTATTTATTTTTACCGCATAGTGTAATCTATATAATAAAATTTTAAATAATCTAAATAACATTTTAATTTTTTTTTTTTTTTTAACTTTAATTTGTAATACGCCATTAAAAGCTCCTCTCAAAGACCTTTCACATGATATCAATGTTAATTATCATACCTTTACGTGAAATATAAAAAAATAGGAAATACTTTAAAAAAGTTCCTTTTTATTATTTGATCCAGATCACCAAACATTGGTCTAAGGACACAAATTTTGGGAAACGGTATCTTATAATGAACCACGAGATGAGAACTACGAGCTGTTAAAAGTTAATTTATTTTCAATAGCTGTCGGCGGTAACATGGCAGCCAGCAGATCCATTACATTATTTTTCAAACACAAGCACATCCCGCTGCATTGTAAAATAATTTCAATTGTGTGTCATTGCCAGTCAAGTGCTTGCCTTCTCGCTGCTGTTAGAGCAACGGTTCCAAAATGGGGGTCCGGAACCCACAGTAGTTCGTAGCAAAATCCTATGGGGTCCGCCCCCCCCCCCCGCAATCGCAACAAATTCTAAAAACGATGTGTTTGAGTTTCGGAATAGCAATAGCTTCAATTATTGACCAAGATCTCCATAATTTAAAGTCATATTTTTTTAATTCTACCATAATTTTATCATAACGCCAAACTTTTGTAATAATAATAGGGGGCTGTACTAGTTATCAATATAAATTTGAAGGGGAAAAAATGGGCGGTATAGAATCAGTGGGTTGGCATCCCTTATATTAATCAAATACTAGAATTTGTATATCTGAAAAACTATAATAGCTATAATCTTAAAATTTTGCAGGGTCAGCTTTGATTTCTTAATTTTAAAAATTAAATTTTAAACAGTTTAAAGGTTAAATCGTTATTTACAAAGAAATTTCACAAACTGCCAAAAACAATCTTCACAGCTGTTTATGACATTTAAATTTGACTTTAACTTTGGGACAAAACAAAAATGTTTTTTGTATATTCTTAGATAATTTTGTTTTCAAGGAAAATTATAAAACATTAGTGAAATTTTTAACAAAATTAAACAAAATAAATTAAAAATATATATTTTGTGTTCGGCAAATCCCTTGTGCCTGTAATTGTTAATAACAACGGAACGAGTGATTGGTGCTGTGGTCAGAAGAAAAAAAGAAAAAGAGTACAAACGGTCAATTTATAGCAGGGACAATGTTTTATCGTAGATTTTTTAAATCAGTGTTATTTGGCATACCCATAGGAGTAACATTTCTAGACTGTGTGGGTTATGTAGCTCGGGTGGATGGTAAGTTAAACAGTATACCTCAAAGTATTAACTCCATTGACTTGGCATTATTTACAGGTATCTCCATGCAACCGGCTTTAAATCCAGATGCTACACAAACCGATTATGTGTTCCTATCACGTTGGGCGGTGCGCAGCAATAATGTACAACGTGGTGATATTGTCTCTTTAATATCACCCAAAGATCCTTCACAGAAAATTATTAAGCGGGTGGTGGGCCTTCAAGGCGATGTCGTATCGACTTTGGGTTATAAACAGGAAATTGTGAGAATACCCGAAGGACACTGTTGGGTGGAGGGAGATCATACAGGGCACTCTTTAGACTCTAACACATTTGGACCGGTAGCTTTAGGTCTTATGACAGCAAGAGCTGCTTTTATAGTTTGGCCTCCAGAAAGGTGGCGTGCTTTACCCACAGAATTGCCTGGAAAAAGGAGACCCATACATACGGCCAAATCTACTAACTATCATTAAGAAAATTTGCCTAATATAGGAGACTAAAGGAGTCGGATACTGATGAGCCACTATGTGTTGTGTTTTATTTTATTTAATGTTCACTTTATTTAAAAAAGTGTCTTATTCTGTAAATAGTTTGATTGGACATCGTATACTAAAAAAAATATATTTTTCAAACACTTATTTAGTTTTGGCTTTAAAAAATTGGTAGTTTATCATTAGAAAATTAGTTTATAAAAAATATAGTTCAAATATAAATTTAAACGGAAAAAAATTTAAAGTGTTTGTTGCTAAATAGATTATCGGTTATCAAAAGAATATTCCGGAAATATTAGGTCACAGTTGAAGATTCCATTATGGTAGAAATATGAGAAAAGGAAACTTTAGAAGGTTTATTTTTTACGCTCATACAAAGCTTAGGCCAATAGTTTGCATTATAAAGATTTTAATTTATAAGACAGATTCTTTTTGGATATCAGATCCCTTAGATTTTTTCTTTTTATTTCCACTTACATCAACTTTTTTTAAATATAGCACAACTTCAATTAAAAAAAATTATAATAATTTTACTCGTATGCTAAAACTTAACAACTAAACCCTCGTAGTCTCAAATGATTTAAGGCCATGAGCGTGTAATACATCTAATGTTTGTTTTAAAGCTACACCTTCCCGCACAATTTTAAACAAACCCGGCGTAGCTAAATCCACAACAGTGGAGGCTGAACGTCTCTCTTCTGTTAAACCAACTTGACCAGCATCGAATATACCGCCCAGTAGTGGCCATAAAATATCAAATTCTTTAATATTTAAACTGCTGCGTTCCGAAGAACGATTGGCACTGGTCAGAGCCAAAGGTTGTTCATCAAAGCTAGCACATAGTTGTTGTATAAACTCGAAATCAGGAATGCGTATACCAATTTTACTTGTTGTTGGATTTAGAAATGGATTACTTAAGTGTTTTGAACGTTCTATCACTATGGTAATAGCTCCAGGCAATAACTGCTCCAGTAAAGAATCATTTAAATGTTCTGCTTGGCCATATTTGCGTAAATCTGCTAAATCTTTAACACAAATAGCCACCGGTTTATGAAAGTCTCGTCCCTTAATATTGTACAAATTTTGTATAGCTTTCTCGTTGTTGGCGTCGCATGCTAGACCATATACCGTATCTGTGGGTAAAGCTATAACGTTTCCGGATCTTAAACAATTTACAGCGATTGTTATACTCCGGGGATCTTCCACTTTATAGATGGCAGCAATTTGCCGCAGCTCCTCGGTAAACGACTGCATTGTGGTGTATGGTTTAAAACTTGGGTGAATTTTTAAAAATTGTTTTATAATTTTTGGCAACTTGGACATCAAGGTAATAGTTTTTGTTAATTAAACGTTTACTTGATAATGATATTGTAAGTTAAACTTAATCGCGCCAGTTGTGACCGCACAATTGATTAGCACATTTATAGAAAGTGGTCATAGGTTCATCAGCAGAACGTGTTTGCATTTGCATAAAGTATGCCTTCTTATGAGAACAAGAAGGACACTCGGCGTCAGTAGAATCTACATTCTCCCAGGCAGCTGCACCGCCCATAACATGATCAACTTCCTAGAATTTATAAAAAGTTATTATTAACTAAATTCTTATTATAGCATATCATTTTCATTACCTTCAAACGTGGAAAAGTTTTTGTTGATGATTTCCTATTTACGTTAAATATATAGGGACAAGTGTTGCAGGAAAAACGATGTCCAGTGGTACCTTGTTCTACCATTAATATATTACTGCATTGAGGGCAGAACAACAACATATTTCGAGTCTAATACATTGGGTTTTTTGCAAAGAAATAGATGATTAAATACGCTTAAACTGAATTACACAAATTGTGCACGATTTTTGTCAGTCTGACCGCAGAGCCCTGCGCCGACAAATATTAACGGCGGCGGTGACTGACACTAAATATGTCGGCGGCGGCTTAAAATCGACTCTAAGCCGGCTAAGTTTGCAACTACGTTTAGTTTTTAATTTTTCAACGATTTTAAATAAAAACGGAATCCGAGAGATCAGAAAGTAGGATTTTGGAAGCAAATATATTGTTTATAACAACAAAACATAGCAAACTCAAAAGTTGTATGAGAAATTATGCAGGGATGAATAAAAAATTCTTAAAAATTAAAAACAAATCCTTTCTCCAAGTTTTACTAGGATCTGCCGATATTTAACCCTATCTTCCATATAAAACATCTTGCAGAAAATCAGTTTCTAAAAAATTTTGCATTAAGAAAATTATCAATAATAATAATATAAATAAGAAACCTACTTAACAATTTTGATGATTCTAACTACAATAGTTTTCCAGATATACAATTTGTTACATATGGGAGATTTCACGTTTAATTTAATCTATGAAAAATTTGAATAATCTAATAGTTTCCAGATATACAAAATTTTGTATTTAATTCATATGGGAAGTGCCAAGCCCCCCATTGAAAGTTCGCCCGTTATTCTCTAAATGTTCTTCAGTAAAATTTGAAGATTATAGCTCTAATAGTTTCTCAGATATACGAATTTTTCTATTTAATTCATATGGGAGCTCCAAGCCCCCCAGATGAAAGTCCGCCCTTTTTTCTCCAAAATGTTCAGATGAATATTAAAGTTGTTCGTGCAAAATTTGAAGAATTTAGTTATATTAGTTTCCCAGATAAACGAATTTTTGTATTTAATTCATATGGGAGGTTCCGCTCCCCTCATTGGTAGTCCCCCAATTTATTACCCAAAATGTTTACATGGATGTTAAAGTTCTTCCAGAACAACATCATTTAAAGGGATCACAAAGAGATTGAAAAATATTCCAAAAGTTTCACTTTGAAAACATTATTAGAATGTATGAAAACTCGCAACTTTAAAGGCAGACTATTCCTATTTTAGCGGTAATTTATGATTAAAATAAGCAAGAAGTAAGAGTTATATTCGGCAAATCATATGTCGTAAAAAAACAAATTTCGGAAGTGGTCCGATCATTAGATTAATAAGAACGTCACCGTGATTTTCAGATTAGGGACTTAAATGTGGATTTGGATCAATAATATATATAATTTAAAGTATTTTTTTTAATTCTACTATAATTCTATCATAATGATAACTTTTGGAATGATGTATTAGCTATAAACTGATTTTCTGTAAGAGGGTTATATTGGCGGACCGATCCTCATAACTTTATTTTTCGGTTCCTAAAAATGTTTTTTTCGTCGACATTTGAAATCCATTTATGTGCGTTTAAGTCATTTTCTCAAGAAGATTTCATATACATACATATTTGCATTACATATTTTCGTTCCAACAAAAATTGTTTTATTATGGTATTATTAAGTACGTAAAAAACGTTAAAATCAATTATTGAAGGGGGCAGGGTCAATTATGGCCTATAGAAATTTCGATTGATATCGAGCCATTTTTGCAAAATGGACGTAAGCGAGATACATTTTCGTTCAATTAGGATACTGCGTGTTTAATTTTATGTTTATATATTCAATATTTTAGAAAATTCAAAAAGTACCAGTTAAAGAACGAAAAATTACCAGAAATACTCCAGTTTAAATTTTCATTCACTCAAGTTCCTGATTGCTTAGTTTTATGTTTTTAGGTTCATTATAATAGAAAATTCAAATAGAACCAGTTGAAGAACGAAAAAGTTCCAAAAAGTCCCCTTTTATATGTTATCACTTAATCCGGGCTGTACATTATTAATTTTATGTTTCTAGGTTCAATATTATAAAAAATTCAAAAAGTACCAGTCGAAGAACGAAAAAGTACCAAAAAGTCCCCTTTTAAATGTTATCACTTAATTCGGGCTGTACATTCTTAATTTCATTTTTCTAGGTTCAATATTATAAAAAATTCAAAAAGTACCAGTCGAAGAACGAAAAAGTACTAAAAAGTCCCTTTTTATAGATTATAATTTACTCCGGGCTCTACATATTTATTTTTATGTTTCTAGGTTTAATTTTATGGAAAACTCAAAAAGTACCAGTCGAAGTACGATAAAGTTCCCATTTTATAGATTCTCATTTACTCCAGGCTCTAATTGCTTAATTTCATGTTTCGAGGTTCAAATTTTGTAGCAAGCTCAAAAAGTACCAGTCAAAGAACGAAAAAGTACCAAAAAGTGCCATTTTATAGATTCTCATTTACTCCAGGCTCTACGTGCATAATTTCATGTTTCTATGTTCAATTTAACAGAAAACTCAAAAAGTGCCTTTTGAAGAACTAAAAAGTACCAAAAAGTCCACTTTTATAGATTCTCAAGTGCTTAATTACATGTTTCTAAATTCTAAGTCAAAAAAGTACCAGTTGCAACATCGTATTGGGAGCCCGTTATTATGTATTCATATGTTAAGTTAATAAACCAAAAACAATGTTTTATAAAAAAAGTACCAAAAATAGGTACAATTTTCACCCCTTAAACGTCCGAATATCCAAAAAGTACTAAATTCATATTTTTATTTGTTCGTCAAGTTATGAAGGATTCAAAAATATTTTTTGAATGTTCTCTGGTTTAAAAGATACATGGGGTGCAAAAGAAGTACCAAATTACAGTTTCTACCCGTTTATTCCCCAAAGGAGCCGAATTTGAAAAAAGTACCAGACACCTGTCCGCTTATATTTTAAATGAATGACGATAAGCTTTAAACTGTTTTTGTATCTTTTATAGTTTAGGAGATATGAGGTTACCGAATTTACCCGTTTTTACCGTTATTATGTATTCATATGTTAAGTTAATAAACCAAAAACAATGTTTTATAAAAAAAAGTACCAAAAATAGGTACAATTTTCACCCCTTAAACGTCCGAATATCCAAAAAGTACTAAATTCATATTTTTATTTGTTCGTCAAGTTATGAAGGATTCAAAAATATTTTTTGAATGTTCTCTGGTTTAAAAGATACATGGGGTGCAAAAGAAGTACCAAATTACAGTTTCTACCCGTTTATTCCCCAAAGGGGCCGAATTTGAAAAAAGTACCAGACACCTGTCCGCTTATATTTTAAATGAATGACGATAAGCTTTAAACTGTTTTTGTACCTTTTATAGTTTAGGAGATATGTGGTTACCGAATTTACCCGTTTTTACCATTTTTAACCCCCTAATCATTCGAATTTCCAAAAATCCCGTCTTAGTGGATCTATTTGGTGGGAGACCAACCTCCTGTACAAATTTAAGCTCTTCAGCTAAAATCGTTTAGGCTGTGCGATGATGAATCAGTCAGTCAGTAACGTTAGAATTTTATATATGTATGTATGTATGTATGTACATATATAGATTTCGTGCATTGAATTATACTGTAAAAACATTCTAATGTTCGACTTGAATTCAAGTTTCGTTTTCACTGGAGAATGCTATTGAATTAAAGTGCAATGAAAGTGTATTTCAACACTTGAAATTTGAATGTTTGACTGGAATTAAACTTGTTTTAAACTTTAATTCCAGCAAGAATGCTTATTTGGTATAGTGTGACAACTATAAGGGATCTAAAGTCGACATAAAGCCCACAATGATTAGTACCAATATTTTGCCCACACAACATCTACATACCTAGCCAGGTTATATCCTCTAGTTCCGTGAAGACATTCTCTACAAAGCTATAAATTTGTATAAAAGACGGCTTAACAATTGTTTCTTGTAAATATTCGGCCACCATAGTGTTTGGAGACAACAAGAGCTTCACTGAAAGGCACACCTGACAGACATCGCGCTCTATTATGGGTGTATGGTAGTGATTCTGCTAAGATCAATGGTATAAGAATAAGTATGTATCTCAAGGATAACCCCTGAATACGGCAATCAGCTTCCTTCCATTGCCTCTAGGTGATAATATACCATGTCACCACTAGCCGACCGACCACCACCCGCCTAGGCTACTAGGGAGGTATACAATTGCCACTCTCTTGTGGGCATTCTTCCAGGAGACCATCATGATGCCTCCTCTTTCTTGAAAAGAAAGACGTTCTTTATAGATAAATAAATAATTAATTAACACCATTACATACATTTTTTAATCTTCTAGATCTCACAAATATGCCAAATATAGATTTCGATAAACACTTTTGGGTATTAAACGAAAACAAACCCATATAATTATTAACAATTTAACTAAATTCAACCCAACACTTGCTGTTTCTTTGTACAATGACCCTCGGTATAGTAGTATAGCATACAATCTTATTAATTTTAATTTTTAGTAAAAAATTATTTTTTTATTTAAAGAATATCATTTCTGTCATTTTAGATTTTCGCACACACACAACAACAGATTTTTTTTGGCAAATAAAAAATGCAGAAAACTGTTTGGCGCGAAAAATTCTAGCAGAATTTCTTTTCGCAGTCGGCAGAATTGACATCAACTGCACTTCCCATTTGAAATACACATGTTCGATACCCTAGCCCTTTACGGTATGACATACCAGCAATGTAAAAAGGTGTAGCTCCGTTGACGTCAACGAAGCTGGTTTGAAGTCAAAGCAGCGACTCGAATTAGGCGCGAAAACACGAAAATATCTGAGGCGAAGCATATACATCGAAGGTTGAGCAAAGTTCTACACCGGCCAAATTTCAATGAGCGGCTTATTATTAGATAAAAGAAAACTTGCTTAAATGAAAACAAATTAATTTTATATTGTAAAATTCCACAAATTTAGCGAAAGTATTCTGTAAATTGTACAAAATATGGCGAAATTTTCAAGCCGTATTAAGCTGAAAAATTTTTGGCGGCGGCGGCTTTGACATTTCGTTCGGCGGCTAGGCTTAAGCCGAATCGGCGCAAGTCTCAGTCTGACCGTGCAGCACGTTTTTGTAGTCAGCTGTTTTGTAAAAAAAATAACAAATTTGACATTTCGTTTGTGAATATGTCATGTAGGGTTTTATAAATCGATTTTAAAACAATCGAAGAATCGACTTTTAGTCGGAAAAAGTCGAAGTCGATTTTTTGTCCAAGCGAAGTCGATAAGTCAACTATCTTGTATAAAAGTCAAAGAATCGATTTTGCAAATAAAAGTCGAGAATTCGAAAATTTTAATTTTTTAAAAACATTCTAATATTCTTCATATTTTTGCTTTAAGCCTGTTTTCATTTTTATTTTTCAGTTATGCGAATACAGAACTTTTTTGGAAAAAGCCGAAAAAAGTTCAAAAAGTCGAGAAAATTCGATAAAAATATAAAAAATGTCGAAAAAGTGGAACAAATTTGAAAAAAGTTGATATTGGAAAAAGTTCGTTCGAAAAGTCGACTTTTCATAAAATACAAAAAATAAAAAAAGTCGACTTTTATCAAAAAGCAAAAACTATTTCTCTCTCTTTCCCACAAAACTGTTTAAATGAGTTTTTTTGCCTCTTCACACCAAACTATTTAAAAATCAAATACAAGCTGGTTTTAAACTTGTTTAAATGTCTTGACTCCTCTGTATACTTTGCGATTTAACCCAAGTCCCCATAAAAGCACTGTTCCCAAAATCACCCAGCACCCTGTTGTATATATCAAAATCTTCTAGTGTCGTTAGGTATAATTTCGAATGTCAAATATTTAGCCTGTTGGGTAACAGGAATAGGTTCACTGGAAAACCCTTTGGTTTTGTGCCAATTTTTTCTATTTTTATTAATCCTCATTGGACCGATGGTACACAAATTGAGATCAACATATATACCAAACATGATCTTTTCAGATATGTGTTATGAACTTTGCAAAAAAAGAAACATTTTACGCATTAATTTAAAATTTTCCACTTTTTTTATTAAATTAAATTTAAGATAAAAAAGATTCTTTTGTTGTTGTTGTTTTATACTAAATGCTATAGAAAAAATCTGTCGTTTTATGAAAGGAAATAGATCTTAAATGGAAATTGAAAAAAATATTCATACGATATTTTGAGAGTCGCGTAAACTCTTGCTTAATGTTTGGAAATGTGTGCGAAGTTCCTTTCTTGATCTTTTCAAACTCAAAAACAAACATATTTTTTTATACTGATGTTACGCATGCTGTTGTTGTTGCTGCTGTTATTACTTCTTACACTATGTACGACGTAAAATATGTTTACAGTTCAGTTTTCTTGGGTTTGCCGCTACGATCGTAGCCGTTAAGTTCATTGGTGGCATGTTTGGCAATGTACTTAATGAAATCATCTACTTCACGTCCTTCATTGTAGGCAACGGGCTTGTTCTTGGCATCCTTGGGTAGCCAGAACAAAGTGGGGAAGCCACGTACATTGAATTCTGGAGGAACATCATTGGCGGTGGCGTCCATCTTGACGATGGCTACATCTTCGTCTTGCAATTTCTCACCCAATTCATCGAAGACGGGAGCCAATTTCTTGCAGTGACCGCACCAGGGAGCATAGAACTCAACTAAGGTGTCTTTGTCGTTATTGATGACAACATCATCAAAGTTCTTGGCTACAGCTACTTTGACGGGAGCATCATTGCTTTCGGGAATAGGTTCAGACTTGATGTAGGGTTCCAATTCACCTTCCAACAATTTTTCGGCAAATTCGCGCAAGTTATCTACAGAGAATTCTTCTTTCAAGGCATATTTCAAGTTCTTGGCATCACGGGCCAAAATGACAGGCTTGTCACCGACGAAATCGTAACCGTATTCATTTAATTCATGTTGGAAGTCATCCTTGGAGGAGATGGCAAAGCTAAGTTTACCCACAAATTCCTTGGCTACTTTAAGTACGCGGTTACGCCAGTAGTTGGTACCCTTGGGGTTCTTGGTGTAATCAACGGAGTAGTAGGCGGTAATCAAAGGATTTTGGAAATCACGTACGGTGTCTTGAGTACGGTGGCCAACCAAACCATGGCTATAAAATATAAATAAAAAATTTTAATAGGCTGCAATTAATAAATTATTTTTGTAAGTAAACTTACAAGTTCTCTTTGATGAATGTGGTCAAATCAGCATCGGAGCTACCTTCAAATTTAACGGTAGATTCTTCGAATTTATTGCTCAAATGAGGAGCACGGATGAGTACAATTTTGTCGCTGTTTTAAGTAAAACATATAGTTAATAACAATATTACATTTTATGTGTGTGAGTGTTTTTTTAGCAATTACCTTTCACCAGCCTTTTCCAAAACAGCACTGTCGCTACTATGGCCAAAACGATATTTCTCACGATTTTTATCGGCAAACTTCAAGAAAGTCTTGGCCAATTTTGAATCAGCATCCTTGAAATAACCAAACAATGTGGTTTCTTTGGTATTCAAGAATTTTTCCAATTCTTCAACTGAGCGTATTTCCTTAGAAGCTGGTCCAACTTGAGCGCGCATATATTTGGCAATACCGTTAGCTTCACGGGGACCACTGTAATCTTGTGACACTTCGTCGCCCTTGAATATCTTCAATGTGGGATAACCACTGACGGAGAATTTATTACAAGTTTCCTTGCCACCTTCAGTACAATCGACCTTGGCCAAAGTAATTGGTGGATCATCGCCTTTAACAATTTCAGCAGCTTTGGCATATTCGGGTTTTAAACGTTTGCAGTGACCACACCTGTAAATAATGATGAAATATTAATATGTAATAGAGTTTAACAGAGACTTGTTGGGATTTCGGATTAGTCGAGACGTTACACATCAGGTTTGGCAAAATTGGAACAATTGTCCTTTCTTGGTACTATTGGATCTTTAAAACTACGATGGCCTATTTATTACGATTTTAAATTAATATAATTAGATAATAATGTTTAATGGTCTTTAAAGTGCATTTCAATAGACGTTTAAAGTACTGTTTACTAATCTATGAGCTAGTCTGACTTTTCATTAGTCTATTATGTTAACTAGTCTAAAGAATAGTGTTTAAATTGGTGTTTGAGCCATTTTATAGACTAGTCTATTATCCAGTCTATAGACTAATCTATTGTCTAGTCTGTAGACTAGTCTTTTATCTAGTATATTAATTAGTCTTTTATCTAGTATATAGAATAGTCTTTTATCTAGTCTATAGAATAGTCTTTTGTCTAGTCTATAGAATAGTCTTATGTCTAGTCTATAGATTAGTCTTATGTCTAGTCAATTGATTAGTCTTTTGTTTTGTCTATAGATTAGTATTTTATATATGGAGAATTTATAAACCTGTTAAAGTTTCCGGATGGAATCTGAATAGATATAAAGATAGATAATTTTTAGAAAAGAGCACATCTATATTTACATAAATTCTTTTGGTTTAAGTTTTTTAGGGCTTTAAAACGCTTAAATTTGAGGAATTTTTAATCAAAGATTTACATTTAATTATATTTCTATTCAAAAATAAAGGGGTGAAATATTGATAAAAAGAAATTTTGATAAGGAATATTTCTAGAATTTTTAAAGCGGAAATTAAACTCAACATCATAAAAATATGTATGTATGTTAACATCAATAATTGCGTGGGCTAACAAAGCTGTGGTTACAATTCAGATAAGGGTGTGGCATTATGTTCATGTTTTGATAACAACATCTAGGTATTTGTGCACCCAAAAAAAAACATAAACATTAATTTATTTCTAATCGAAGAAACGATGATAGAAATGTTACAAAAGCAAAGAGATATAAAATTAAAAATGTTGTGAAAGAAATGATAAAATTATTTTCTTATCATTTGTGTGTTCAAGAAAATTTATAGGGAGATTTATTTTTAGGATGAAAATAAAGTGATAACGGGTTTATGTGCAAGAATTGTACAATTATATAGCTATTGCCAAGATTTTAAAGAAACAAAGATTAGAACCGTCTTTACTAAAAAAGTTCTTCAAACTTTTAAATAAAAATTACTGAAAAAGAACTAATTTCGGAAATGTTCTAACAAAAATCATTGAACAATCGTTCTATAGAACTAGTGTCGACCTCAAAGGCTACCATTGAACCAGTTACAGGAGACAATTTGAACAAAAATCGTTGGTCTCAATGCCAAAATAGAATGAGTAAAAGCTATAATATAGAACTAGTTTTGGCACTAATTTTTTCTAGGTCCATACAACTATTTATTCGATGATTCAATGTTCACTCCTAAATTTGGGTTTTATTCAATCATTTTAATTATAAAATAATATATCATTTATGATTGCAATGAAGGCAACAAATCGATCTGTTTTAAGTATTTTAATACTAATAGGTATACAGTTATAAAACAATTATCTTATTAACCAGTTTTTTTTAATAACTTTTTTAATTGCAAATAACATTTGAATTGAAATTTTTTAAACCCATTTGTAACATTTGTTCTTTACAAATTTCTCATTTTCTGACACACAGTGCACGATTATTATGATAAGCCAAAATAACAACAACTTCATCTAGTAAATAAAGCTTTTCTCTACAATAGTATTACACACAACAACAATATAACAGAGAAAAAAAGCAGCACTTTTTGCCTTTGTTGTTGTATGTTAATCATGAAATGAGAATGTACAAAAAAAGGAGAACAAACAATAAAAAGAATGTGCAAAAAAGCCCCATCATGGCTACCGCTAAGAAATTTATATGGAAAAAGTGTTGGGGGGATGACGTGTAACATCTTTTATTGCAAATTAAATATTGTATTAACCGGTTAATTACCTTTCATTGGAAATAAATAAAATATTTAATATAATTTTTTGCCACTTACCATGGAGCATAAAACATAACCAATGTAGTTTCATGTTGAGCCAAAGTTGAGGAGAAATTGTCATCAGTCAATTCAAGTACATCTTGTTCGCCAGCACTTACAAGACCAATAATGGCCAAACAAAGAACAAAAATGGTTCTATGCATTTTGCTTTTAATTTGTTAAAAGTAAAATATATTTAATATAAATACTACTATTCTTAACTGGTTTCTTTCTATCTTTCTGTAAGAAAAAAACTTTTTTTAACAAACTATCACAATTAAAACTACAGTAGAATATATAAAGAACCGGCAAACCCGTTCACTGTTAATTTACAATTGATTTTTTTCCAACAAACACAAGGCCACGTCAGCTTAGATCTGCGCCAGGGTGCACTTATAAGCAGGGCTGCCAGATAAATTTGTAGAAATATCGGCAATTCTTTCCCAAAAACTCGGCATTTATCGGCACTTACGTTTTAAAAATCGGCAATAAAGCGACAATTGAAAGAAAATCTATTTTGTACCAAAGAAACATAACACAAATAATAAAAAAAATCACAATATTGTTTTTACATACATGCATAACTAAGGGAATTTTTATTCAGAATAGGTCTAATAAAAGAACTCTTTGTAAGGGTACACCGAAACTTTGGTTTACTGGAATAAAATCTATTAGAATTTGTATCACTTTTGCAGAAAAATGTAAATGTATAATTATTTGTGGATTATACTATACATTTACCCTGTAAAAAATTTTCAAATTTTGGTTATGAGTGATGTAGTTATTTCATACATCACTTGACAGTGAGTGATCGTTATCAACAATATTAATTAATTTTTACAATAAGATTTGTAACCAATTGTCTAGAGCGTGTGTCTAATATGGAATTAGTTAATGGTTCTAATCCTAGTCAATATTAGAAGTTTTTTGAAAAAATATTGTTTTTTAAATTTTTGTTAAAACCATTCCAAATTGCACGATCAAATAGAATAGACTAATAAACACAGAAAATTACTGCAAAGCCGATTTTAAATCCAGGAAAGTGGGGTTATCACATTTGTTATTGGTTATCGTCGAACAAAAATTGGATAGGTAAAGATTTTGCTGAGTACATTTTTATAATGGGAAATTTTCTCCAGATTTTTTAACTTTTCCACAAAAATGTGTAAATTTATTTTCGAACCATAAAAAATTCTTAAAAATTTTAGCACCATTAGATCAGACTTTTAGATCCTATTCAGGATTTTCATACATAAATTGTGTTTCCTTTTCATAATCGATCCAATTGACATTGGTGATGGATTGTGTTTTACCGTACTGTAAATTTTCCTTTCCCAATTGTTTTAAAAGCTCCATGTAATTTTTGCTTATGTAAAGTTTGTTACGTGACCTTTGGCAGCACTAGGTTGAATCCTGGCCGACTAACTTTTCGCATGACACACTCAGAGGTGGTCTCTCCCTTCAACCTAGCCTCAGGGCAGTACCAATTAATGATGAATTCACTAACGTTACAGAAACTAACACGATTACACTACATTGAGACATGACCACAACAGGAGGTAGATGTTTCTCCAGCCGCCCATCCCAACCATGGTTACTATCTCCTCTCATCCTCTAAAGCAACCCCTTAACACCGCTCGCTGTTCACCACTTACCTTCTCTCTTCCTACCCCTTAAACAAATAAACTTAAGCCTTCATACCTTTTTTTTTTTTTTTTTAATTCAAATCATTTAACGAACATAATTTCATTTATTTTATCTATTATAGGTTTCCTAAGATGTTTATCTACCTTAAAAATTGGGCTTATAATAATAGAATAAAAGAATTAAACTTCAACAATAAAGAAAAATTACATATATTTATACACAAATCTAACAAAATAACGTATTATTACACTAATTCTTAGCGATATTCACAATAGATGATATCAGGCGTTTCTACATGCCACAGGAAAAGACCCTTTTCCAAAATAAAACGTTTATTTATTTTTTTGCACAATATTGCCAGACCATCGATATGGTTCACTATATCTAATCTTCCTGATCCTGTTCTAAAGAGCTCTTTATTTCGGGAGGGAAAATACAATTAAATAAAAAAAAACTAAAGTTCGAATATATACTTCGTTTTGTTTTGGGGATGGATATTCCTACAACCTGACGATTTTTTTTTTCTTCTTGCGAGGCACGCTAATCACAAACACATATGAATATATCTTATAAATAAATTAAACTTAAAACTAATAAATGATACGGAGTAATCTTAACCCTAAATTCTGATATATCTTCTGTTCTATAGTTAAATATACTAAAAATCAAGTGCAATAATTGAAATTTCACAATTGAATACGTAGCGTCGAGTATTGAACGGATTGTACTCTTTTTCTTTCTGGCTATTATTTTTCTTAATTGAGTATGGTTACCTGTTGTTTTAGGAGAGGATTTAAATTTTTGGAGAACCCTTTTTGAGATTCTTCCCAGGAAGAGTAAGGTTTCCGGAAATAGTTAACTCTGGTCCTGCTCCAGATAGAAACCCGTCTCAAGCTGTTTGGTCGAAAGATTAATATTTATAAACATTTGACCAGTAACGCTAATAAAATAACCTATACACTATGAAACTTACGTTCTCCAAGCTTATAATACTATTTTGCAGGAACACTTCTAGATTTCCTTATCCTTGTCGTTGCAGTAACCTTTAACTTTATTTCTTGTCCAATACTCGAAATTCTCAAACTCTTGCTACCCTATAGACACACAAAACATATATTGTAAGAAAAATCACACAACTTTCTTTTCTATATATTTTTTTTTTTTTTTTTTTTTACAAACTGTTGCTTTACCTTTATTATGTAATTTCCTTTTGTATTATTTTTAATCTTTACTTTTATTTGCCAATGTATATGGTGTATATTTTTTTATTTTTTTTTTTTTATATAAAAAAACTAGCGATTTGATTTCACTTATTATTGCGCGCACTTTTTTATGTCTTTATTTCTCAACGTCCAGAAGCTTTGTAATCTTACCAAGTACAAAATTTACATGGCTACGCTTGACCTATATTAACTAGCTATTCCAATAAAGCCATCTTTATTTTTTTTCCCTCTAAAATCTGCCTTTTAACAACGATACATATATCCCTTTCTAACAAAATTTTATTTAGTTAAATATATCTATTTCATTTCCATTAGAATTCCCCATTACAACTAAATTTCAATACAAAAAGGACGCATAAATTCATTCATCCGTTTTACTACTACGTACCCTACTGTAGCAATCATTCACAATAGTCTGCAACAAGTAAAACATATACGAACGTTTACCAACACTGGATAACATATGTTTCATTTTTTTACAATCAAAACAAAAAAAAATTGGTATAGTAAGTATCGTTCCACACTATTTTTTTCCAATTTTAATTATTTTCTTTTCTTTTCAGGTAAAAACAGCGGGGCTTAACTGCGATCCGTATGTCGGGCGGTCGCACGAGCAAGGTTTCCCCCCTGTTTGCCAATGGTCTACTGCGGATTGGCAATCCCCACTACTATAAGAAAAGTAGACCATTCCGACAAAAAAAAAAATAATAATGTAAAAATCTTTAAGAGCACGGCCATGTGGTGAGGCGCCGATGTCGCTGGCCAAGCCGGATAGTGCTCGAAACTCGTCCCACTAAGGTCCCCCCACGCAAAATTTTTTTTTTAGACATACACCCTACAGTCGGCACCCCCAGAGTCCCACCGCAACAAAACACCGGGTTTCGAGATGAGGAACATGAGGAGAACGGTGTGCGTGGAAATTAATGGCCTACGTGGGGAACTCCCACGCCCTGGAGTCTCACAGCCGGGCAAAGCAAAATTATGTAAGTATATGAATATGTTCATTCTATGGTTCAGTTCATGATGCATTTTGTTTAAATATTTTCAGGTACTTCATATTGCGGATAAGGTTTTCTGTCGAAAGTGTATAATACTGGAGGATTCTCAGATAAGTCGGGATATACATTTTCATTTAAGGATTTTACTTTGTGGTAATTTTTTTGACTTTCAGGTACCTAGACAGTCAAATGGACTAGATCTTATATTGCACTATGGGAAATCTTAAGGTAAGTACATGCAAGTAAAATAAATAGTTTAATATTTGTATAATTACGAACGAAACGTTAAAAAAAATCAGGTACTAAGTGTTTATATGTAGAAAATAAAAGAATACACATTTACATGACATTAATGACAACCAAAAACATATAACATAAATTTGTATAAATAGTCATAGAAATGTGTTTCTTAAATTCTAATATTGCACTTAGTAAACTATATCACAGATTAGTTAATTTCGTCATCGTCTTTTATCTTTTTATATCTTTTGCATGGTAAATACCTATAGATTTTCCTTGCATATTTTCAAGCTCGTACATGTTGTTGCCCACGGGTTTGAGTACCCTACACTTAATGAACTTTTTGCAAAATTTTGCATTTCTATTTCTTTCAAAATCGCTCAAAATGTTATTACGTCTAAAGACTTCTTGCCCTGGTAGAAATTTAGCATGTCGTGCGCGTTTATTATACCTTTCAGCACTTTTTTCATATGCCTTGTGCATATTTTTTTTAATTTTTTCTCTTATTAGTTCAAGCCTTTCGTCTACTTTTAAATCTATTATCTGATGGTCTGTTAATGAGTTTAACTTTCTCGCTAGTTTATAATCCGAGCCGCTTGAGAACATATGAAACCCGAAAAGGGCAAAAAATGGTGTTACACCTATTGCGGAATGTACTGAGGTTCTCAATGCACACTCTATTTCAGACAAATACATGTCCCAATCACGATGATCCTCTTGTAAGTATGCCCTAATGGCATTTAAAACAGATTGGTTTACTCTTTCAGCAGCGTTTGATTGGGGACTGTAAAAGGCTGTTTTCATGTGACGAATTTTATAAGTTTGAATCATTTCTTGAAACGTTTTCGACACAAATTGTACCCCGTTATCGGAATGTATGATTTCCGGTACTCCAAATTTATGAAAAATTTCGTTTACCAGGAATTTTACGACATTACCCGCGGTAGCTTCTTTCATAGCTTTCAGAAATGTAAATTTTGTCAAATGATCTACTACTATAAAGATGTAACAGTTTCCGGTCTTAGATCTAGGATACTTTCCGAGAAAATCTACATATAATTTCTGAAATGGTCGGTCTGTCAGAACTTCTGCACCGATTGCAGGCATTAGATTTTGATTTACCGCTTTAACTTCTTTGCAAGTTTGACATGAATTTACGTAATCTCTTATCTGCACTGTCATTCTGGGCCAATAAAAGAAGCGTTTGACTCTTTCTAGAGTTTTAGTTATTCCGCCATGAGCTGCTAAGTTATCATTATGAGCTCTGTCAATAATTGTTGAAGTTAAATTAGACGGAACCCATAGCTTCCACTCATACTGTTCACCGAGATTTGGATCTAATATTGTCTTCTTAAAAACTTTACCGTCTACAATTTTCAAATCAGGGAGATGGTTCGAATTTTCTGTTATGTTTTCTATTAAATCTAAGTATTCTTGACTTTCAAACTCGGTCGTTTCAAAATCTAACAATAGTTCACTGTCAATCTCTTCTATAATACCCATATTATCTAGTGGAGATCTGGAAAGCATATCTGCGACAATATTCTCTGAGCCTTTTCGATGATGGATTTCAAAATCATACGCTTGCAGTTGTAGTGACCAACGAGCTAGTCTCCCACTCAAATCTTTAAGCGTCATTAGCCATTTGAGGCTAGCGTGGTCCGTAATCACGGTAAATGGCATCATCTCCACATAAGGCCTAAACTTCTTTATAGCCATGATAGCCGCTAGACACTCCTTTTCAGTCACGCTGTATTTTCGTTGGCAGGAGTTAAACTTCTGGGAGTAGAATGCGATGGGATGTTCTTCATTGTTCGGATTCAACTGATACAACACAGCACCTATCCCGTAATCCGAAGCGTCGCATTGAATGTAAAAACGTCTAGTGAAATCAGGATGTTTTAGTACCGGAGCACTGGTTAAAGCTCTTTTTAATTTATTAAAAGATTCAATTGCCTCAGGAGTTAGTTTAAACTTTTTCGACTTTTTTAAAGTATCTGTTAGCGGTGCAGCGATTGTAGCAAAGTCTTTTATGAATCGACGGTACCAACCGGCAGTGCCGAGGAAACTTCTAACTTCACGGGTCGTTTTAGGAATCTTTATCTCTCTAATAGCAGCAACTTTCTGCGGATCAGTTTTTAGCATCCCTCCTCCGATGATAAATCCTAAGTATTTCAGTTCTTGAAAACAAAATTGTGACTTTTTTAATCCAATCGTTAGGTTAGCTTTCTTTAAGCATTTCGCTACTTCTTCCAATAATCGTAGGTGCTCCTCAAAAGTACTTGAAATTACCAGGAGGTCGTCAAGATACATAAAAACGTTTTGTTTTATTCGTTGTGGCACCACTTTATCCATCAGTCTGCAAAGGCGCTGCGCCGCGTTGCAAAGACCGAATGGCATGACTCTGAATTGGTATAGGGGACGTCCAGGCACTGTAAAGGCGGTATATGGCTTACTTTCCTCATCCAGTTCAATCTGCCAAAAGGCATACTTTAGGTCGACACTGCTAATATAGTAGGTTTCGTCTATTCGGCTTAAGATTCCATCAATGTTTTGCAATGGGTAGGCATCTTTTACGGTAAGGTTGTTTAATTTTCTTGCGTCGAGGCAAAATCGGTTTTTTCCAGGTTTACGAACTACAGTTGTTCGATTGCTCCATGGGCTTTCACTTTCTTCTATCACGTTTAATTCAAGCATTGCATCAATTTCTTTGTAAGTTATTTCCTGCACTGCAGGCGAAATAGGATAATGGCGATCTTTAACAGGGACTGCACCTTCAACTAATTTTATGGTGTGCTTTTCGAGCGGAGTAACCCCCAGTCCGTCTTCCTCAAAGGTTTTGAACATCCCTATTGCCCTATTAAGATCTTCTTGCTGTTCTAAAGTTAACGTATGCGGTTTCATTTTATATTCTAATTCCTTATTTACAATGTCTTGCGGGACTTGCTCAATATTAATTTCATCTGCTCTGATTATTTCGGGTATTAATCCAAATGTCTCCCAGAAATCTATACCTAAATATAATTCTTGTTCCAAATCAGGACAAAGATATAATAACATAACATGTTCTTGATCTTTGTACTTAATGGATAATTTTGCTTTTCCTAGCACTCGGAGTTGTTGACCACTAGCAGTTTTCACACTGGTCAACATTGGATTAACCAGAACACCTAATCTAATTATTAATTCTCTACAATTTTTCCCAATGATACTAACAGATGCTCCTGAATCTAATAATCCTCTCATTTCATAACCATTTACTTCTACATTAACAAAAATTCTAGGATCTATGACATTTTTATTTGACCTATGAATCGTTTCTATTATTTTTCTCCTTAAATTACGACGTTCCTTAAATTCTTTTCTAATTTTTAAAATTCTTTCAGATACCATCTTACTGGAGCCGGATCCGAATATCTTGTCCCTTACCCTATCATAATTAAATTTTCTTGTTTGGAATGGAAGATAATGTCTAATCTGAGGTATATTGTTTTCTAAATTCGTTTTACTAATCTGATTAAACCCATTTTCCTTTCTATTTTCTTTATCTAATCTTTTGATGATGCAGGGTTCGGCTTTTGACGTGAGTCCCCTGTCATTCCCACGCCATTCATCTGGTTTTTCTGTTGGCACACTGGACATTTCGGTGTCGTGACGTTGGGCTTGCCGCATTTGTAACAGAACAACGATCGCTGCTCAGATGGACACTCCATGTAAACGTGACCCGCTATTTTACAATTCCAACATATTAGGGATTGCTTTTGTTGTTGGAAAGCTTGCTGGCCTATACGTAAAGCTTCCACTTCCCTTATTTCTGGTATTTCCGTTTCATCCCTCGTCGTATATTCATCATCGTAAACTTCATTTATTTGCCTCACACGTGCTGGGGGTATTATGTTACGTATTTCTCTCCTTGGAAAATTGCGATCAGCATCGTTACATTCAATTCGTAATTGTTCTACTGAAGAAACAGCTAAAGGATAAACGATTCTTGCTAGATATGGATTTACATTTCGTTTCATGATTTTTATCATGTCATATTCTGGCATGGGTTGAGTAAGTTTTGACCTTAACTTGTTCATTTCATGAAAGAACATATCGATCGTTTCATTATTCTGCTGCTTTCTTTCCACCAAGTCTCTCATCACCTCGAAATTGGATCGCGGAGTCTGATATTGGGATAGTAAAGCGAGACGTAAGACAGGCCAGTCAGTTAAACCGTGAGTCCCTATAAACGACCAATACCAGTCCTTTACTGAGCCGGACACAAGTAGATGAAAATCTCTAACAACTTCCCTATCTGGAATGTTGTAATGGGTTTTCAGATGTTCTAACCGGAAGATAAAATCATCTATACCCATGGTCTTATTATCAAACACTATTCCCAATTTGTCTATTCGAATTTGACGGAAATCAAAGGAAGTATTTCCGTTAGATGATATTCTGTTATCATGTTGTGTGGTAAAATTCATTGGAGGAATTGAATTCTCAGGCACGAATTGGTTTGGAAGAGGTAAATATGCGTTTTCATTTCTTGGATTTGCTCTGTTTTCATTATTTACATTTCCAGGTACGTTGTTTCCGTTTCCTGTATTGTTACCTATTGCAGCTGGTGTACCCGCATTCGTAGTTTTTGCCAAATTATTGACTGCTTTCGCCAGATCTCCTATTGTCTTCCTAACTTCAGTCATCTCGTCTTGAACCATTTTCCTAACTTTGTCCTCCAGGGACCTCTGTACTACAAGTGCTTCATCCGCAACTAGTTCCATAACATCTGGACCTATGTTTCCGTTCGCGGTATTAACTTCATCTGAGGGTGCCCTAAATCCTGAATCAGGCGTCCTAGTGGAAATATTCCCATGGGCCGTGGTCATTATCGTGGCAGACAAATCAGTGAATTGGGACCCTATGTGGATATTCTCATTGGAATTAGCCATACCTTGTTTTCTCGGTTTATACACCCTTCTTTGTTTTGGATCAGAATGGATTGTTGATCGATTCAAATCAAATTCTGGTAACCTACTTCTCTTCCTATTTCCGTGAACACTTAATAACTTCCTATTTGATTCAATACTAGTGTTTTGTTCTTTGTTTTTAGATTGATTCCTAGTCTGGACGCTCATTACCCTAAAAATCTCAAGGCTATTTCGTTTATTTTGCTTTCCTTTCAAATCAAAAGGAACACAAGTTAAGCAGATTAGAAAAGAGTTAAAATTTTAAAACATCGATCAATTCGTTTAAACAATAATACTAAAACTGAATATATCTTAAACGTACACAAAAAAATATAATTTGCAAAGAAACAATTTGGAAATTAAATAAATAAAACGATTTAAATAAATCAGATAAACTAATAAAAAATAAATAATAATAAATAAATAAATAAATAAATAATAAGAATAATAAATAAATAAATAAATAAATAATTAAATAAGCAAATAAATAAATAATAAACAAACAAATAAATAAATAAGTCAAATATGAGCTGCATAAGAATTAATACTGTTAAAAAGATTTTAAATAGATGTTAAATAAACCTTTTGGTTGTAATAAAAAAAACTTGAACAAAAATAAATAACTAATAACCTTTAACGTTTATCGATTAAGCTCTATATTATAAATTTAAAAAAATTATTATATTATTTTTGATATAGGGGCGGTAAAAGATAGGTGGTGGTGCATGCGGTTATATATATATATATTTTTTTTTTTTTATGGCTCTCTCTGTATAGAGAGTTTCTGTATTCATGTCTCGTATTCAAAACTAACAAATAAACAATATTTAAGATCTCCGTTTACCTACTGACATATTCCTACGGATCTGTCATTGACCCTCTTGGTAGCATTTTAATACTTCAGACCTCTAGTTATATTCCAGAGCGGCTATTAAAATGTTTCCCTGGGCTGCAAACAGTATACTTAAGGATTACAAATATATAAAAATGTTCTAAATAAGTGCATTATCAGTTACGATAAGGTATTTTTTTTTTTTTTTTGAACTCTTATGATCTGTTTCACACTTATTATTTGATACTTTCTTTCAGCTCCGAAAGTGTTTACATAGATGACCAGTACTACTGACTTCCGAATTTCTAATCCAGAACGGCTACAGATCTTAACAAGTAATCAGATTTGGAACTAAAAGATTGTTTTGGGCTATGGACTTTTACACTAGTGGTCTATTAGATTGTGTGTAGGTTTTCATACACAATATTATATGATAAGTTGGCGTTTTACGCCTTCTTTATCCTATTTGATTGGGCGCCATATTGTTACGTGACCTTTGGCAGCACTAGGTTGAATCCTGGCCGACTAACTTTTCGCATGACACACTCAGAGGTGGTCTCCTCCCTTCAACCTAGCCTCAGGGCAGTACCAATTAATGATGAATTCACTAACGTTACAGAAACTAACACGATTACACTACATTGAGACATGACCACAACAGGAGGTAGATGTTTCTCCAGCCGCCCATCCCAACCATGGTTACTATCTCCTCTCATCCTCTAAGCAACCCCTTAACAACCGCTCGCTGTTCACCACTTACCTTCTCTCTTCCTACCCCTTAAACAAATAAACTTAAGCCTTCATACCTTTTTTTTTTTTTTTTAATTCAAATCATTTAACGAACATAATTTCATTTATTTATCTATTATAGGTTTCCTAAGATGTTTATCTACCTTAAAAATTGGGCTTATAATAATAGAATAAAAGAATTAAACTTCAACAATAAAGAAAAATTACATATATTTATACACAAATCTAACAAAATAACGTATTATTACACTAATTCTTAGCGATATTCACAATAGATGATATCAGGCGTTTCTACATGCCACAGGAAAAGACCCTTTTCCAAAATAAAACGTTTATTTATTTTTTTGCACAATATTGCCAGACCATCGATATGGTTCACTATATCTAATCTTCCTGATCCTGTTCTAAAGAGCTCTTTATTTCGGGAGGGAAAATACAATTAAATAAAAAAAAACTAAAGTTCGAATATATACTTCGTTTTGTTTTGGGGATGGATATTCCTACAACCTGACGATTTTTTTTTCTTCTTGCGAGGCACGCTAATCACAAACACATATGAATATATCTTATAAATAAATTAAACTTAAAACTAATAAATGATACGGAGTAATCTTAAACCCTAAATTCTGATATATATCTTCTGTTCTATAGTTAAATATACTAAAAATCAAGTGCAATAATTGAAATTTCACAATTGAATACGTAGCGTCGAGTATTGAACGGATTGTACTCTTTTTCTTTCTGGCTATTATTTTTCTTAATTGAGTATGGTTACCTGTTGTTTTAGGAGAGGATTTAAATTTTTGGAGAACCCTTTTTGAGATTCTTCCCAGGAAGAGTAAGGTTTCCGAAATAGTTAACTCTGGTCCTGCTCCAGATAGAAACCCGTCTCAAGCTGTTTGGTCGAAAGATTAATATTTATAACATTTGACCAGTAAACGCTAATAAAATAACCTATACACTATGAAACTTACGTTCTCCAAGCTTATAATACTATTTTGCAGGAAACACTTCTAGATTTCCTTATCCTTGTCGTTGCAGTAACCTTAACTTTATTTCTTGTCCAATACTCGAAATTCTCAAACTCTTGCTACCCTATAGACACACAAAACTATATTGTAAGAAAAAATCACACAACTTTCTTTCTATATATTTTTTTTTTTTTTTACAAACTGTTTGCTTTATACCTTTATTATGTAATTTCCTTTTGTATTATTTTTAATCTTTACTTTTATTTGCCAATGTATATGGTGTATATTTTTTTATTTTTTTTTTTATATAAAAAACCTAGCGATTTGATTTCACTTATTATTGCGCGCACTTTTTTATGTCTTTATTTCTCAACGTCCAGAAGCTTTGTAATCTTACCAAGTACAAAATTTACATGGCTACGCTTGACCTATATTACTAGCTATTCCAATAAAGCCATCTTTATTTTTTTTTTCCCTCTAAAATCTGCCTTTTAACAACGATACATATATCCCTTTCTAACAAAATTTTATTTAGTTAAATATATCTATTTCATTTCCATTAGAATTCCCCATTACAACTAAATTTCAATACAAAAAGGACGCATAAATTCATTCATCCGTTTTACTACTACGTACCCTACTGTAGCAATCATTCACAATAGTCTGCAACAAGTAAAACATATACGAACGTTTACCAACACTGGATAACATATGTTTCATTTTTTACAATCAAAACAAAAAAAATTGGTATAGTAAGTATCGTTCCACACTATTTTTTTCCAATTTAATTATTTTCTTTTCTTTTCAGGTAAAAACAGCGGGGCTTAACTGCGATCCGTATGTCGGGCGGTCGCACGAGCAAGGTTTCCCCCCTGTTTGCCAATGGTCTACTGCGGATTGGCAATCCCCACTACTATAAGAAAAGTAGACCATTCCGACAAAAAAAAATAATAATGTAAAAATCTTTAAGAGCACGGCCATGTGGTGAGGCGCCGATGTCGCTGGCCAAGCCGGATAGTGCTCGAAACTCGTCCCACTAAGGTCCCCCCACGCAAAATTTTTTTTTAGACATACACCCTACAGTCGGCACCCCCAGAGTCCCCCGCAACAAGTTATAATAAATTCGTTAATTTGTTCGATTGGGTAAAAAATCGGCATTTTTGAAGCAAAAATCGGGAAATCGGCACTTTACTATTTTGAAGGTAAAATATCGGCAAATCTGGCAGGCCTGCTTATAAGGTGAAGTCAATTCTACAAAAACAACAAAAGTACTCATGTCAAAAAATTTACATGTTGCCACCATGATTTTTTTAATTTACCTTACAAAAAAAAATCCCACATGCCCAAAAATCTCTTCACGTTAAGTAAATATGTATTATTAAATAAAATTTATTAAAAATTATACATGAATTGAAAAATAAGAATCCACCAATTTAATTAGAATATTATTTGAAATTATTACTTATTAAAAAAGTAAATAAATTATCAATTAATATAACAAAAAATAAGTATTAGATTACAAAATTGTAAGTAGTAGCAAAAATACAAATTATACATACATACATACCTATTATTTTTTTATCAGTTAATATTGGGAACTTATAATACCATGTAGGTCTCTACTATTGTCGTATAAGAAATATCTTTATAGAAATGTGACCAAACCACTACCATTGAAAGTTGTTAAAAATTAAGTTCTGTGATAAAATCGAGTTTTAATCATTTTATTTACAATTGTGGGATGTTTGTACTCTCAATTGATTAGTAAAAATTTCCCTATAATTGATAAAATAGAAGCATGTTTAAGACAAACAGTTTGTGCAATTTTTGAGTATTTTGCATAAATTTACTACGGATTAAAATTAATATAAAATTTATTTATTATTTTTTTGTTCTAAAAATATTATAAATCCGTAGATAGATGTACATATTTTTTTGGATTGTGGCAACTCTAAATGGTGTAATTTGACAGTTGTATCTACCTCAAATAAAAAAAAATGAGTGATCAGCTGTTGAATTGACTTCACCTTATGAGTGCACCCTGATCTGCGCCGAAGTAAATTAATAAAGTAGCGACAAAATTTGTTTACAAAATTGAACCAATAATTAATGGAAAATATGGCATTATTGGTGTGCTTTCCAAAAATATGTTGTTATTTTTATTAAAAGTCACAGTTTTCTTTATTTTTTAAAAATTAGAACATTTTTAAAAATATTATACACTTAAAATACACTTTTTCACATTAAGAGTGTGTGCCAATCGGTAACAATTTACTTGAAAATGTAAATTTTTGATAGATATGAGGTGAATAAAATTTTACTAGCTCATCGGGCTACATAAATTTTTGACAATTGATAATTTTAGTTTATAATACATTTGTGATTGTAGAAATTTATTTCAATAATAAAAAAATCAATAAAAGAGCTTCTTTTATTAAAATAAATGCAGATTTTCTTGTGAAATTAGTGACAATTGTCAAAATTTAATGTAATCAAAAAGATATCGTTTGGCACAGCAAAAGTGATAATAGCTTTGTTCCTTTACTTGTCAAGTTAGCAGGTTTTTACCAGAAATTGTAAAAGAGAACAAATTTGAGCAATTAAAATTATTTTCTCTTTGCCAGAACTTGCAGGTTTTAGCCAGAAAATTTTTTCCTGGCAAATAGAAAAAAAATTGTCAAATAAATTATTTGTTTAAAAAAATACATTGAAAACAAAAATGTTTGATATTTTTTATTTATTTTCATAAATAAGTATGTGTGATTGTAGTTTTTCAATTTTATTTTAATTTCAATAGAAATTTATATGAATAAACTTCAATACAAATTTATTGAAAGAGAAATTTTTTTTTCTGTTCCCGTACTTTTTATAAGTACGAAGAGAAATTCATTAATTCTCTTTAGCCAGAAAAGTTCCATAAGAAAATTTTATTTACCATAGAACTTTGCTGCCGTTTGGCACACAGTCTAAATACAACAAATTTCTCAGAAATTTGTACAAAAGCACGCGTTAAAATTAAAACAATATGGCAACATAAACATTTTTGACAAGTAAGACCTGGTCCACATAGGAAACTTTTGTTGAGAAACTTTTTCTTAATTCTCTTTTGAAGTTTCCTTAATGTCCACACATGAAAACTTTTGTTTCAGAAACTACGTATTAAATGCATTGATTTGTGGTTGTACGAAGGAGAAGAATAACAAAGCAAAACAAGTTTCCGAGTACGGGAAACTCCGTACCGCGAGAGAGATGAATGATATTCTTTCTCTTTCTCTCTCACGCAAAATCAAAAGTTTCCCAAAAAAAGTTTCCTAGTGTGGACCGGCAGTAAGCCCACAAATAGCAAGTTATTCGGCCACCATAGTGTTTGGAGACAACAAGAGCTTCACTGAAAGGCACACCAGACAGACATCACACGCTATGGGTGAATGGTAGTGATTCTGCTGAGATCAATGGTATAATAATAAGTATGTATCCTTGTGATAACCCCTGGATACGGCAATCAGCGTTCGTCCATTGCCTCTAGGTGTTAATATACCATGTCACCACTAGCCGACCGACCACCACACCCCTAGGTGACTAGTTATTTCAACATTGGCATGTCCTCCTAGGGACGTATACAATTGCCACTCTCTTGTGGGCATTCTATCACGAGACCATCATGATGCCTCTTCTTTCTTTTTAGAGACAAATAATTAATTATTTAACATGTAATGTACTTACAGTTTTTAATCCTCTAGATCTCACAAACTGGCCAAATCTATCAATATTTTTAGTAAAATACTAAAAATACTTTTATACTCTTCAATAGACAATTAATGTCATTTCCAAATTATATTATTTTATAATTTTTTTAAAAGAATTAAAAAAAATTCCAAATTTAACACGTCCTACGTTAGTTACAAACTCAAAATGTATGTAAAATGACAGAAGATCAAATAAAGAATTTGCAAAAATTGGCGCGAAAACATGCAACTGCGCGCAAAAAATTGCAGAATTTTTCCTTCAAACAGATTTTGTTTGATGTCCCATTTAAAATACATTTGTTTGACGACCTAGGAAACTCTGGTTTGTCAAACAGCAATGTATTTTTTGTATCTCGTGTTTGCTACAAACACAAAGTGTTTGAAGTAAAAGCAGTGAGCAAAGTAAATTTATAAAGTAGACTCAGTAGAACAGCTGACTATTTTTTTTAAAACTCACTTATGGACGAAAATGTCAAAATTGTTTACGTTGCAATTTTTGACAGCTTCAACCAAAGACTTTTATGTCAAATTATTTGCCATATTTGTTTTAGTGGAAAAAAATTAAATTGTGTGTTGTTTATAAAAAATAAAAATAAAAGTGAAAAAACTTGAATTTTGTGTGGTTTATGTACTAAAAAATTATGAAAAGGTGTATAATTTGCAAGAAAATTTCCAAAAAAGGAAATGGGAGCTTTTTTATGTCCCCACAGATGAGAGGAGGCGACGAAAGTGGATGGAGGCTTGCAAGATGCAACTCCCGGCACCTGCTTATGTGTGTATGGACCATTTCTCTCCATCAAACAAAACCGGGAGACACTACATTCGAAGATGAGTTTCATTTGTTATCACCAGTACACCCTCTGCAGCCACAGTTTTCCAATAGGTAAGTAGAAAAAGATTTTCTATATTAAGATAACTTTAAGAATTTAATCTGAAATATTCTACTTTCAGAAACAACTTTTGTTTGGGTCTACGTGATCCTGCCGTTAATCGTCTTACTTTAGTTTATAGTTCGGGGAAAATCTTAAGCATTTGTTTAAGTCTCTTGCCTTCAGAACAAAACATCTAATGGGATTTTCAGCTGTTATGCATGATTATAGCAGTAACACTGCTACATCGTTTAGTGCTGAAGATCCAAAGAAAATAAAAAAAAATGATGAAATACATTCGGGTACCGAAGAAGATTGACAATTTATGTTGTCCATTCTAGATGGATCGGATAATAAACCATCAAAAGAAAATTATTCACAATGTACAATATTGATACTACGGCTTGTTTATTCATACAATGCTGGCGATATTTTATAGTTTTCATTTACTCTATGAGGACTTTAAATTGGACGATATTATGCATGCACATTTGTTGCCATTAGCCAAGGTGAGCCAAGCAAAGTTAGCCAGCAATTTAATTTCAAATGAATATTATAAAATATTTGGTTTTATTTTCCTTAATTAGTTTCTGCATCAATTGGCCTACGTAATGCAATTACAATCTTATACTTTTCGTCATGCTATGGATTTTCCTTTGCTGGTGAAAAATTGTTCCAAGACTTGTATTTTAACCGAACAGCATGGTTCTCAAATGTCTTACAAGGAACTTTCACAGGTGCAAGCTCCTAGTGTTTTTAACCAACTGAATGCATTGCCGTATAATTATGTGGAAGGTAATAATAATAATTGTACTTTTGCTACACTAAGGGGGTTATTTCGTAAATCCTTTGCGTTGAACGCATCACCTACACTTCACATTCAAAAGTGAACACTTTATCATACGGAGCTACTCGATCGCGTATTAGGTGAAATCTGTATTCCAACTTTATTGATACATTGGAGCACCGTCACCGAGTTCTATCGATATTACAATGGAGTGACTTTAGCTATGTATGTATATGAAGATTGTGTAATGTTATCCAATCGCCATTCAGCTACAAAATCTGGATAAAATTCATATATGGATATAAGTGCTCTAATTTCAGAGAATGAGTTTCATTGTAGTATCAATAGAAATATATACCAATTTGCGTCCTTTCCCGTACGAGGTCGAGTAGCTTCAATATCACAACTTTTCCATAAAGATAGCTGTTACATGTACATAATTTATTCAATAAAATTTCAAAGCGAACGCCTGAATAAATTAGGTGTTCGATTTGAAGTTTCAAGTGTGTATTTTTCAGGTGATGCGTTTTATAAAATATAATTTTTTATACATTTTTCACAAATAACGAAGCACTTGTTTCAACGCAAACAATCACCTGCCATAATGAAGTGTTTTACAAAATACAAATTTAAAAATTGATAGGTGAAGTGAGGCGTAGGGATTTACGAAATTATGCCCTAAATAAAAGTTCAAATTATTCGCAAAATATGAACATAGTCACGGAAGACTCCTTATCGGCTCGTTGTCCACCCTCTAAAAGTGGCATATCACAAATGGAAGGTGCTTTAGATGATGGCATGGATAATATAGGTACCAAATTCTTAAGTCTACGTTATCCGGATGATATGCGCATAACAGATAGATATTACACAATCGCCTGGAACTTCTGATCATGAATTTATTGAGGAGCAAGAAAAACAATTATTTACATTGTGCACTCGTACCATGACTTTACCTTTGGGTAGAGGAGGTATGTTTACTTTAAGAACCAACGGAATCAATGCCAATACCAAAACTATGTCTAACCAGCAAGAAACCTATTAAAGGAACCACTGTTGAAATGCAGCAAATTGAATTCCAGGCCAATATGAGTTTATGGCCAACATTTCATAATGGTGTAGCAGCTGGCCTGAAAATATGATCAAATGCACGGGATGTACCCTCCACCTGGATTGTTTACAATAAGCCAAAACGACCAGCCGAGAATAAGTGAATAAGTCCAGAAGTAGTTTCCATATTTCTTGGAGAAAAATACTATATTTCTATTAAATGTATGTCAAACTTAAATAAATTGCTGACACATTTTTATTTATTTGCATTTTTATTTATTCTTAAACTAAACTAATAAAATGTCTTTTACTAAAATATTATTTTTTTGTGTTGTTATCAAAGAAAATTTTTGTAAACAAAGATCATATGATTTTGACAGCAAAGACCTTAAACCAAAAACAAAATCGTTTGTGGTTTTTGTAAATGTTGTATTTGTTGTAGAACTGTCGCTACTTTATTAATTTACTTTGGCAGTGAGTGACTCGAATGAGCTTAGATCTGCGCCGACAAACATTAACGGCGGTTGGCGGCTGACACTAAAAATAACGGCTGCAGCTTTTAATTGGTTGTAAGCCGGCTAACAGCTTGATTACAATTGGAACCACAACCGCTGTCGACAATGATGTTTTTTTAAAATTAGAATTATTTTTTAAGAAATAAATAGGAATGGTTAAAATATTATTCAGAATAAAATAAAAGAAACAAAACAATATGTTTATTAATTTTTATTATTTTCATTTAGGAATGGTAAAAAAATTAATCAGAAAAAAATAAAAGAAACAAAACAATATGTTTTCGCATTTTAATTTTTATTATTTTCATTTGATATCTTCTATTAATAATATCACATGGCGAAAAATGCGCATTATAACAACCCTGTTTTTGAAATTTAATATAGCATTTTTGTTGAATTTTACCTTTATTGACTAAAAACCAATTTTCTGAATGAGGGCTAGGGGCAAATATGGACTGATACGGATAAAATTTAGTTGAGATTATATTTACATAACGTTCATTAGTGCAGAATTTCATCGCGATTTTAGTGCTTATAATAAATAATCTTGTTTTTCGTAAAACACTGCCAGGTTCTCCCACTGAGCTTATTGGTTTTTCATATTCGAAATTTTGAAGAAATCCTGTTGTATTCACACTAAAAATATAAAATTTCATTTACAAATTATTTTTTTTAATTCCACTAACAATTGGTATGCGTTACAGTGCGTATATGACCAATATTTTTATTCATTCAAACATCAGCACAAATTCATAATACCCTCCGCACTTTAGTGGTGTAGGGAGTAAGAAATATTCCGATAGAAACTTTTCATTCTTGTACATAACAATCGTGTCGCGTTACCTCTTTTTATTTTTTTAGTGCTTTTTATTTGTATCTAACTGTGAATATCTTAAAAAATAATACAAAATTGTATTGTATGACAAAGTTCTGGAAAGAGAATAAGTTGCCTCTTTTTTATCATAGCTGTTTTTTATAGCTAGGTATATACATATATATTGAAAAACGCAATGGGAACACTAAAAAATCGCTAGTACGACCGTTAATATTTAAAAATGATTTAAAGATTGCTAAACTTTAGTATAAAATAGCTAAATTGACTTTACTGCAGACATCATAACATCTGTCATTTATTCTATTCATCTGGTAACACTTTTGTTTATAAAAATCATTGTCATTCTTTTATTATTAGTGATTTTATTTAAATAAATAGAAATAAATAAAAAGACAGTTTCAATGTTGCAGTTAAAAGAAAACAAAAGTATTAAAGACTTCGATGGGTATACGGTTATTATTCCTAGCATCTGCGTGGGGAACGCCGCCCAGTTGGCCTGTGATTTGTTAATATCGTCTAAAAATCTTAAGCGGGTCGGTTCCATACATCATCCAGCTCTAATACCAGTTTATGGTCCATCTGCATATCAACATGAACCCCAAGAGAAAGTTGCAGCCTGTGAACTATACGAAAGCAGTGAAGATAAATTGTTAGTTTTCCAATTCCGTTCGCCCTTTATCTCCCGTCATATTAACGACTTTCACATAAGTTGGCCGAAATTGTGGAGAAGGCCACTAGGGTGGTGATACTTAGCGGTAGCTTTGGTTTTGAGAAACGTACAATTGAAGCTTGTCCCTATGAATATAAGGCAAGTGAAAATTTCAAGGCATCACATGAGGAACAATTGAAATTAGTGAAATGGAAAGAATTTCAAGGTGAAATGATATTTGGTGGCGGTAATGCTCTGCAGTTGCATCGTATTTTAGATGAAAAAAGATACCCG
>NW_023994743.1:0-20000 GCF_015586225.1 Lucilia sericata
ACAAGGCCAAAACAATGATAATCTGTGATTTTTTGAGTGAAAACATAAAAGTCCATTTATCTTGGAAACTATAAGAGACAAAGCCAAAACAATGATAATCTGTGATTTTTTGAGTGAAAACATAAAAGTCCATTTATCTTGGAAACTATAAGATAAAGCCAAAACAATGATAATCTGTGATCACTTTGATTTCCCACCAAAATTCGATTTTTTAGTGAAAACATAAAAGTCCATTTATCTTGGAAACTAGAAAAGATAAAGCCAAAACAATGATAATCTGTGATCACTTTGATTTCCTAGCAAAAATCAATTTTTTGAGTGAAAACATAAAAGTCCATTTATCTTGGAAACTAGAAGAGATAAAGCCAAAACAATGCTAATCTGTGATCACTTTGATTTCCCACTAAAATTCGATTTTTTGAGTGAAAACATACAAGTCTATTTATCTTGGAAACTAGAAGAGATAAGGCCAAAACAATGATAATCTGTGATCACTTTGAGTTCCCACCAAAAATCGATTTTTTGAGTGAAAACATAAAAGTCCATTTATCTTGGAAACTAGAAGAGATAAAGCCAAAACAATGATAATCTGTGATCACTTTGATTTCCCACCTAAAATCGATTTTTTGAGTGAAAATATAAAAGTCCGTTTATCTTGGAAACTAGAAGAGATAGATCCAAAACAATGATAATCTGTGATCACTTTGATTTCCCACCAAAAATCGATTTTTTTGAGTGAAAACATAAAAGTCCATTTATCTTGGAAACTAGAAGAGATAGAGCCAAAACAATGACAATCTGTGATCACTTTAATTTCCTACCAAAAATCGATTTTTTGAGTGAAAACATAAAAGTCCATTTATCTTGGAAACTATAAGATAAAGCCAAAACAATGATAATCTGTGATCACTTTGATTTCCCACCAAAATTCCATTTTTTAGTGAAAACATAAAAGTCTATTTATCTTGGAAACTAGAAGAGATAGGGCCAAAACAATGATAATCTGTGATCACTTTGATTTCCCACTAAAATTCGATTTTTTGAGTGAAGACATAAAAGTCCATTTATCTTGGAAACTAGAAGAGATAAAGCCAAAACAATGATAATCTGTGATCACTTTGATTTCCCACAAAAATTCGATTTTTTAGTGAAAACATAAAAGTCTATTTATCTTGGAAACTATAAGAGATAGGGCCAAATCAATGATAATCTGTGATCACTTTGATTTCCCACCAAAATTCGATTTTTTAGTGAAAACATAAAAGTCCATTTATCTTGGAAACTATAAGAGATAGAGCCAAAACAATGATAATCTGTTATTACTTTGTTTCCTACCAAAATTCAATTTTTTAGTGAAAACATAAAAGTCCATTTATCTTGGAAACTATAAGAGATAGGGCCAAAACAATGATAATCTGTGATCACTTTGATTTCCCACCAAAATTCGATTTTTTAGTGAAAACATAAAAGTCCATTTATCTTGGAAACTAGAAGAGATAAAGCCAAAACTATGATAATCTGTGTTCACTTTGATTTCCCACTAAAATTCGATTTTTAGTGAAAACATAAAAGTCCATTTATCTTGGAAACTATAATAGATAGGGCCAAAACAATGATAATCTGTGATCACTTTGATTTCCCACCAAAATTCGATTTTTTAGTGAAAACATAAAAGTCTATTTATCTTGGAAACTATAAGAGATAGGGCCAAAACAATGATAATCTGTGATCACTTTGAGTTCCCACCAAAAATCGATTTTTTGAGTGAAAACATAAAAGTCCATTTATCTTGGAAACTAGAAGAGATAAAGCCAAAACAATGATAATCTGTGATCACTTTGATTTCCCACCTAAAATCGATTTTTTGAGTGAAAATATAAAAGTCCGTTTATCTTGGAAACTAGAAGAGATAGATCCAAAACAATGATAATCTGTGATCACTTTGATTTCCCACCAAAAATCGATTTTTTTGAGTGAAAACATAAAAGTCCATTTATCTTGGAAACTAGAAGAGATAGAGCCAAAACAATGACAATCTGTGATCACTTTAATTTCCTACCAAAAATCAATTTTTTGAGTGAAAACATAAAAGTCCATTTATCTTGGAAACTATAAGAGATATAGCCAAAACAATAGTAATCTGTGATCACTTTGATTTCCTACCAAAAATCAATCTTTTGAGTGAAAACATAAAAGTCCATTTATCTTGGAAACTAGAAGAGATAGGGCCAAAACAATGATAATCTGTGATCACTTTGATTTCCTACCAAAAAACAATCTTTTGAGTGAAAACATAAAAGTTCATTTATCTTGGAAACTAGAAGAGATATAGCCAAAACAATAGTAATCTGTGATCACTTTGATTTGCCACCAAAAATCAATCTTTTGAGTGAAAACATAAAAGTCCATTTATCTTGGAAACTAGAAGAGATAGGGCCAAAACAATGATAATCTGTGATCACTTTGATTTCCCACCAAAATTCGATTTTTTAGTGAAAACATAAAAGTCCATTTATCTTCGAAACTATAAGAGATAGGACCAAAACAATGATAATCTTTGATCACTTTGAGTTCCCACCAAAAATCGATTTTTTTGTGAAAACATTATCTTGGAAGCTAGAAGAGATAGAGCCAAAACGATGATACTCTGTGATCACAAACTTTGATTTCCTATCAAAAATCGATTTTTTTAGAGAAAACATAAAAGTCCATTTATCTTGGAAACTAGAAGAGCTAGGGCCAAAACAATGATAATTTGTGATCACTTTGATTTCCCTCCAAAAATCGATGTTTTGAATAAAAACACAAAAGTCCATTTATCTTGGAAACTAGAAGAGATAGAGCCAAAACAATGATAATCTGTGATCACTTTGATTTCCCACCTAAAATCGATTTTTTTGAGTAAATACACAAAAGTGGCGCGAAAACACGCAGCTCGCGCAGAAAATCGCTGAATTTTTCCTTCAAACAGATTTTGTTTGATTTTCCATTTAAAATACATACATGCAATGTATTTGTCGTATCTCGTGTTTGCTACAAACACTTTTTTGTTTGCTTCAAACAAAAAAGTATTTGTGTTTGCTAAATAGAAGATAAGGAGACATGACCAAAACAGCGATATTTTAACCTAATAAAATCGCTAGATTTTGGTGATCATATTTTTAGTGTGTGGTAACTCTTGCAACAGCTGAAGTCTACATATTTGAAGCGAATTTAATACAGCTGCGAAGCTAAACAAAAAGTCAACATTAACTGAAATAAGGAGATTTTAGTAGATTTGTGAACAATTTCAAATAAAATTAAAATAAATAATATGCCATCAACGCAACCGAGTATGGCGAATGCATTACCATTCAATCGAGAATGTAATAATCCGCGTTTGGAGGAGCACATGCGTTTCATTTGTCCTGAGTGCGGCAAGGAAAACAACACTCAACAGGAGTGGCGTAAACATTTAAATATCCAGCATAGTTATGCTACCAAGACGGTGGAAGATTTTGATTTTAAGGAAATTGATGATAAGTATCATGAATGTCAAATATGCATGAAATGGGTGGCAAATGCTCACCAGGCTATAGCATTGCTGCAGTATCATCGTTTTCTACATCTGCCCTATGCGCGGACTTATCGCTGTAAACACTGCCCCGGTTCCTTTACGCGTAAGAAAGCATTATGTGAACATTTATTTAGGTTTCACAACGGTCTAATAGCTAAATTGGATAATGAACGTAAATTGCAAGAACTAAAGAGAACTAACGATGAGCTAAGTCCCCAGCATAATAGTGAATTTTATATGAAGTTTGTGTGTCCTTTATGTGGTAAAATATTCAATCGTTTCAATATCTGGCAACAGCATATAGATGCGGCCCACAGCAGCACCTCAGTGGATTTACGTATGTTTCGCATACAAAGTACGAAAAACTATTATTGTGCCCAATGTTGCCAAACACTCTACGATGGTCCTTCTAAGGCTCAGTTGCAGCGACATAGTTTTACTCATTTATCACATCCCCTTTATTTTCAATGTGTCTATTGCAAGATTGGGAAAAGTTATAAATCGGAACTGCTATTGCATGTAATCAAGTCGCATGCAGAGGAATATGAAAAGTACAAGGAATATATAAGAAAACCTATAGAATGGGGTGGTCAAGCTAGTAAGGATGTTATAAGAGAATTAGATTTAATATTGGGTACGCAACCAGCTAAACAAACGGATATTTTACAAAAGGCTATACAGGTGAGAGAGTGGAACAAATGATAAAATATTTTTTCTTTTAAATATTAACATTTCTTTTATTATAGGATAGTTTTATAAATCTAGAAGAGGAGATAGATAAAGATTTAAAATTCCAACATGAAGTTGCTTTAGATCAAAGTCTCAAAGAACTGGATGATATTTTAAATTCCGAAATCGATCCTAATCTTCAATTAAGAGCTAAAGCTAGCGTGACTGAAAATGAAATAGATGAGGAGGAATTGGAAGTATTATGCAATGAAATGTTTGAGGAAATTACAGAACAGCAGCCTATGAACCATGTAACGGAAGCGTTAACAAAACCCAATAGAAAACGTCTGAAATTAGATTTATCTGCTCCGGAAAATGGTCTCAAACTTAATGATTCTCTACAGAAAGAAATGCAAAAGTATATCAATTATCTTTGTCCAGAATGTGGCAATGAATTCGAATCACAATCTGTTTGGCGCTCTCATGTATTTGAGCAACACAATTTGGCCAATGCTGTGGATACAAAATTCCGCGCATTTAATGCCCAAAAAACAGCGTATATTTGTTTGGTCTGCTATCAAATACAGCGTACAGCAAAACATTCCGAATTAAGACGTCATCATTTTCAACATATGCCCTATCAGGCCTATTTGAAATGTACCATATGCACTAAAACCAAATCAAGTAAACCCAAAATGTTGCAACATTTACAATTCTCACATCTTAAAGATATACAGAAGACTACAAATACTATGGCGACGAGTACAAAAACGATGGTGAAAAATTTACGTTGTCTCGATTGTGATAAATTATATGCTCAACAGACAAGATTTGAGACACATTGCCGTCAGTGTCCACAACGTTTACAACCGCTGGCAGTGGGTCAATATAATATAGAGAAAAATATGAAATTATTGGAACATTTACAAAATGCTAGCAGACGTATCGGCAAGCTATTGGAGGAGGAGGGTATAGATGTTGCCAGTATGAAATTACCTTACAAATAGATAGTAAGCTATTTAAAATAAAATACTAATTTCAATTTAAGTGAATATTGTTTTGATTAGTCTATAAAATTAGTTTTTAGTTTTATTTAATAAAATTGAAATCTGCGGAATTTGTGAAATTTTTTTATTTACACAGTTAATGCCAACAACACTAACCTTGAGCTAAGGTTGGCTACCGTTATTGCTAAAATGTCTTTTCAACCGTCATTCATTTCCCTACCATTAAGTAACTTCTTATAATATCCCAGCAATATTAGCCACCTGATCAGCTAGATGACTAGTTATTTTAATATGAACATGTCCTAGGAGGAATTAAATTGACTCTTTTGAGACAGTATTTGACTCGGATACAAAACAAATAACAAGTTTCAAATGCCTTTTCTCTCTTTTACCAAGAGGACGGTAAAGTGGCGACCGTCTTTCCTTCATTTAATTAATGTACCATCAATTGACGACCTACCTTCTCTCGTTTAACTATGGTACTGAAAAGTGACGATCCGATTACGAAAGTGATGAATAACCTTTTACATGTATACCATTAGAGTTAACCAGCTAGACATTCGTATAAATTACTGTCTTTTACGTGTGCATTGACTCTTTGTCGAACATATTTACATACAAATCGACAATATTTCTCCTTACTTCGTGTTAAACTTTAACGTTCACATTTTAATTCAATTAAATTTGGTAAATACATTTATTTTTTGGTACAAGTACGAAACCTTTTTATAATTTTTAAATTAAATCACACAGATATCCTCCGAGATATGTTCACTATTGCGATATTGTATAAATACTTTTGCAAAAGTTAAATTCTAATACCCAATGGAACCACTTTTGCATCTAGTTTCACAAAAGTCCAAAGCAAAAACAAAGTAAAACTTACTTACATTTTAATATTTACTGCTCTGTTGTTTTTCTTATATTTTAATTTTATATAAAACACAATATTCACTAAATAAATTGCAATAAAACTATTAAAATTGTTTAAACAAAATAATTCCTTTTAATCAAACGCCATTTTGGCGTCAACTTGCAGTTGATAAACACAAAAAAAAACAAACAGAGTTGCATTCTAACAAAATAACGGTCACGTCAATGGTAGTAATAAGAGTGTTGCCAATTGTTATTTACCACAAAGAATAATCCCATATACAATAAAACAACATTTACATATAATATTTTTGTCATATATGTTCTATGTACTTATATATTTTGTTTAATTTAAATTTATTATTTTATTTTTTTCTCTTATTTCATTTCTTTGATGTTCGTTCATGTTTTTAAATATTATTGAAATATATATATTTATTTTATTTTTTTGTTTAAAATAATAATAATAATGACATTAAAGTGTAATATGTTTAAATATTATAATTATGTTGTTTTTTCTTATTATGTTTATATATAATAATTTATCATTAAAAATGTACAAAGTGTTAATTTTTTATGAATTTTATATAATTTTCTTTAATTTTATTTTTTCAATATTGATACCTTGTTATAAAAATTGTTTGAGTGAGGAGAGGGTAGGGGCGTATAGAAAGTATTTTATGTAAAATTGTTTTAAACAAAGAAGTTATTAAGATTTTAGTTTAAGAAAAGGAATGTAAGATTGAAACTTTTATTAAACAAAATTTAAAATTTTGTTAAAAATAAGGTAATCTCAAAAAAACTATAGAATTGAAAACATTTCCATTGCATAGGAAACTGGTCCGTTTGTAGAAAACAATATTTCCTGTCACTAAAATCTACGAAAATTGAATTATTTTTGTAATTTTATTCTTCAGAAAAAGTAAAACTGTAGACTTTTCAAAATATATATGAAAGTCCCAAATAGTGGTTTAAATTTTAAATAACTCCCCCAATGTTTTCAAATAATTAGGTTTAAAAATTTTAAATTTTGAAGTTTTCAATCCCTTCATATTTTTACAAAATCTCAATAGCTTCTCTATTTAACTTTGTTTATACAAATGGTAAAATTTATTTATAACAAATTTCGAAAAACGCACAATGTGTGTCATCATATATCAACATAAAAATATCAAGAAAAACAAAAAACTTTAAAATAAATGTATCTTAAAATTCTAGATTTTTAAAAAATATTAAATGTTATACAATATATTTTGTTGCTAATAATTATTAACTACATTGATTAATATTTATTTCATTTATTTATTTAATTATTTGTTTATGTTTTAATAATTATAAATAATGTATTTTGTTTTTTTTTTTGTTGTGTTAATTGAATTATGTTGTCAAATATTGAGATATTATAATCATATTTTAATACTTTTATTGTTATTTTATTTTATTGAATATATATACATTTTATGTTACCGCATATTTCTAATAATATTTAAATGATTATTTTGTTATTTAAATAATTATTACTTCGTTTTTATGTTTTTCTGTTTAGTATAGAGGCTTTTTACAGTTTCAATATAGCAAGTATTTTTATTTTTTTAATATAATTTATAGTAATACTTGTTATTTTGTTATTGTTTAAAATCTATTAAATTTATTTTTTGCTAGTGTTGTATTTTTTGTTTAAATTTTCTAATAGCACATGTTGTTTTTTATTTTCTTTGAAATCCTTATGTATTTTCTATTAATAATTAAATAATTTTACGTATATTTTTGTTTATTTTTAATTAAAGTATTTTAAAATATGTTTTTTTTTTTTTTTTTGTTTTTTAAATTTTATTTTATAAAAAGATGTGCTTTTTTTAAAACAAAATTACCTGATTTGTATTATTTGCTTTTAAGTAAAGTATTTGTTTGTTTTCGTTACTGGTTTTATTTTCATTATTTTTACAAAAGAAAATTAACTATGAAAATTTTTCTTTAATAATTCGCTGAGGTGGAAAAATTCTTAGAATTTTAAAACATATTTTTCTCATATTTATATTATTTTTCTGTTACTTCAAATACTGTTTTGGTGTTTTATTGTTAGTTTTTAATTTTTATATAATAGTTTTATTTTTATACATTTAAAATTTAGCTAATTTTGTTTTATTTACATTTTTATATAAAAAATTATATAAATTTAAATTATACTTAAAGAAAAAATATATTTAAATGAATTAAAGTATTAATTATAAAAGTAAAAAGGAAAATTAAAAATAACGGCAGTATTTCTTAATATTTTTTTATTATTATAACTGCTATAAATGTTTGGCACATTTTGAAGGCATTTTTATATGTATGTTAATTTTTAAAATGATGTTTTATTTCGTTTTTGTTATAGATGTTTTTAAATATTGAAAAAATATGTTTTTAAGTATTGACTTTTTCGGCTGACATTGTGTATATATTTTGGTCCCGTTTAAATTAGAAAATAATATAAACCGGTAAAATGATTTTGAAATATTGTTAATACAAAAAATATTCTAGATTTTTGTGAAAACCCTATGAATTATGTTTCAAAATCTAAGAATTTATTAAATTACAACAAAATTAACAAAACTAAATAGTTAAAATATTTTTAACTAAATTTCATTTAATTTCAATTCAAAATTTAAAAAACTGATATTTTGAGTAGTTTTGATATAATAATATACATATGTATGTATATTCTTAATTTGATTCTTTAAGAAAATTAAACCAATAATTTATTTCAATGAAATGAAAAAATTTTATTGATTTTTGTTTAATTGAGGAAAACCATTTCAATTTTAAAATCGATAGATTAATTTTTTGTAAATCAACTACTATCGACATTGAAGGAAGCTAAAACAAAATTTGAATTCCGCTTTCAAAATCAATATTAAAAAAATAAATTAAATTATAATTAAATTTGGTAAAACAATTAAAAAAATATAGTGCCCGTTTCTATAAATGTGAAAAGTTGAAACGTTGTTCGAAATCTACCCATCCCTGGCTTTCAAGTTGGTGGAGTTGCCAAAATCCTTGAATAAATATGTATTGTTAACTATTGACATTGGCAATAATTATTTAGCGATTTATTAATCGTTGAGAATTTTGATTTTTAAATAAATTGTTTATGATTCAAGAGGTTTTGCTTTTTATTTTGCTTAAATATTAAAATTAAATGTTTTACGCGTAAACAACTCTATTTTCAACATTTCTGCAGGATATGTATCGGTAAGTTTTTGGGAAAGGTGGCGGACAGAGTTCATCCGAAGTAACAAATAAATACTGCACTCACTAAAGATTGATGACTTAGGCAAAACAAAGCGTAGAAAATATGGTTACAGATGATGTGTCTGAGCTTAAGTAAGACTAGCTAATAGAAACATTGTCTGTTCTGTCCGATTATTGCAAGATCTATCGCAAACCAGAGGATGTATTCCCCATTACCTTTGAATGTTAGTTAAGTATACTCAGAGGTTTTGAGAATGAGCTTAGAGGGGATTGTTAAACTTTCTTCAGATATGTATTTCTATTCTGAACCTTTTTCCTTCTTTCCTCGATGATATTGGAACTAATTAGTACAAGTTTTGTGATGGCATTTTTAAAGTATTAAGACCAAATATATCTTTACTAGTAAAGGGTTCTTTGGGGAAATTACAAGAGAATGTTATTCGATATGTTTTAATAAAATATCGACTGTTCAAAGGTTGATTTATAGAATCTAGATATTTCGTTAGATTTGAGTTAAGAATTAAACATTAGAAATGGTATAAAAATAAGAAAAAGTTAATTTAAAGATATCTATTAAATTTATCATTTTACCGGTTAATTTATAAGTTAAAAAAAATTAATTATGAAAATAACAAATTATTGAATAATAGCACAGACCAACAAAAGAAAGTCGAAACCCATACATCAAAGCAGCAGAAAGCGATACTGGCCACAGAATTTCTCCATCATATTGTGTTTTTTAAACTTTAGAACATGATTTTATAGGGAAAACCTGATGTGATAAAGAAAATCTGGGGCCAGATTCGCAACCAGCGCAGTTCAAACTTTAGAAAAGTATACTTTGGCCTCTGGGTTTTTCAAAATTTTGTTAACCTGTATAATTAAATAATTAGGAATTAAAAAATTTTAAGAAACAATGTGGTCATACAAATGGTTGTAAAATTAATTAAACTGTAGCAAATTTTTTCCCAAAATTCAAGTATTCTACAAAATAATATTATAAATTTCAAAAAATTTACACTCAAATAACATTCCATGGTCTATTTAAAGAATCTTATACAAAAAAACAAATACCAAACAAAAAGTAGAAATGAAAACAAAATAAAAGAGTTTTGTTTTTAATTAAAAATTACTAAAATTTATTTATTGTATATAATTTGTTGTTGTTCTGTATTTGAATCAAAACTTCATTAACTTAAATTATAAAGGAGAATTTTTTTTCAAAGAATTAAAACACAAATATTAAAATATTAATTTAACAGCATCTTTTTACTAACAAAAAAAAAACTTTTTTTAACTAAAAAACTTTGTTTTTTTTTTAAATCTTAACAGGAAAACAGAAAAAATATTAAATTAAATATGTGTATGCAATATAACAAAACTATATAATGAATTAATAAAAAACATTTAGCAAATAATTTCAATTAAAATAAACTAAATAAACAAATTTTGTTAAAAAAAATAAGAATTAAAGAAAAAAAAAACAAGTTAAACTTAATTTATAATTTTATGTTAAAGATATTTCATTTTAATAACAAATTTACTGCAGTGATTGTGGGGTGGTGGTTACTGCGTTAGCTGAAGCATCACATTTAGTCTTTTGACTGCTGCTGCTATTGCTGTCCATGGACCAATCCCAATCTTTGCCTTTTGGTCGAAATTTTGAGGATTTGTGATGAGCATGCTGTTGCTGCTGTTGATGATGATGCTGCATTTGCTGTTGCTGCTCCAGAGAGTTGTTTAAACAATCCATATCTTTGACCGCCACCTCCAGCTGATCGTTAGCATTGCCTGCTGCATCGGCAGCTGTATTTGAAGATGAATTTGAATAGGCCAACAGCTCATCGCAATCATATTCCCAATTACGTTCACAGAATTTCTTTTTATAGTGTTTTTCCAAAGACGTTTTCGATTTGCGCTGATATTTCAAAGGAATTTTCAAATTATTTCCCGTATTATCCAAACTATTATTGTTGGCATTCATCAGAGAGGGGGGAGGTGTATTAACCGCCACATTGGGACTGGGTGTTCTAGGTAAACCCATATCGGATAGAGGAGGACTATCTATTGCAGTGGGATCTTGCGGGGAGGAGCAATTCTTAAGAGTTATGGGCAGAGAATTGACATCCGAGTGTGTGGACTTCATGCTGCTGTCACTTAAATGATCTTGACTGCCGCCCAAATGATTATGATGATGGCCATGATGTCCCATAAAACTGCTATTACCACTAGAGGTACTACTGCCACTGCTAATGGGTAAATCCAATTGTGATGAAGTCGAAGAGGTGGATAGGAATGTTCTGGCTGCATCTGAATTACTACTACTGTGTGTTATACCCGAATCGGGTGAGGTATTGCAACTGATCGAAGAGGGTACCGTATCGGTATCAATCGAACGTCTGGTCTTATCCAATTCGGTAGAGGCAAATGCTACTAAACGATCGAAACCCGAACTAACACGATGCTGCCAATGGCTCTCATCATCTGCTATAACATCATCTAATAAGATAATCGTTGTATTTGGTAGAAAAAATAGAAAATTATAAAATGAAAATTGTTAATTATTTTGTATTTTGTAGAAAAGTTAAAATCTTTTAAATGTTAATTTTTTAAATATTTTATAACAAAGTTTAGTATGTTGTTAGTTGGGAATAACAATTTAAAATTTAATGTTTTAGATGAGTTTTGAGTATAAAGTAGTTAAAAATTGAATGAAATTTTCTTTTCTAAATGGAAAGTGTTTTGTTGAAAGCGTCAAAGAATATTTAAACTAGAAAATTTATTTAATTTTAAATAAATATTTAACGAACACAAAACAAAATTGTTTTCAATGGTAATATTTATTGAAATAGTTCTTTTTTTACATAAATTAGTACAATAAATTGTTTTAAAATAATAAAAAAACAAACAGTATTGAATAAATAAAACAATAATAAATAATTAAAATAAAGATTTATCTATCCACGTAATGTTTATTAAAGAAAATATTTTAAATTAAGAAATTTTTAAAAATGTTTTATTATGAGAATATTTAAGTTATTAGAGGTATTAGAGACAGTCGAAATATTTTGACATTTTTGTTTAAAAATTTTAATTTTGTAGGGAATTTTTCCGAAAAAATTAAAAATATTTTAATTATAAACATTACATTGATAATACTTTAAACAAATAATAGTAAACAGTTAATAATAAAAATTAATATAAAAAAATGTTATATTTTTTGTAAAACAAAATATTTCCCCTTAATTAAATTTATCTAATAGTTTATTTAAAAAAATATATAAATTAAATTGTTTGTCTTCTTATAATTTTAGGGCCTTATCGATAAACGTTTATCAAAATTTTTCTTATAAACCTTTGATAAATGTTTATGTATAAGACCCTTAAAATGTATCCCTAGAAGTATGCTAATTATTTTTCTATAAAAACTAGAACAAATTTCCATAATGTTAACACTAACTAATAATGTTCTTGTTAATTTTTATGTCCAAAACAATATTTAGATATATAATTTACTATATAGTAAGATGTCAAATGTATAAATGTATTAAGAGAAGTAAAGGTTGATATTTATTAGCCGATAAAATGTCTCGACATCAGCAAAAAATGCCAATATAAGACAATGAAGTATTAGGGGAATGAAGAGAGTGAAGTCCATAGTGTAGGTTTAGTATATAGTCTATTCTACAGTATAGTCTATGTTCTAGTCTATAGTCAAGTCTATAGCCTAGTCTATAGTCAAGTCTATAGTCTAGTCTATAGTCTAGTCTATAGTCTAGTCTATAGTCTAGTCTATAGTCTAGTCTATAGTCTAGTCTATAGTCCAGTCTATAGTTTAGTCTATAGCCTAGTTCTATAGTCTAGTCTATAGTCTAGTCTATAGTCTAGTCTATAGTCTAATCTATAGTCTAGTCTATAGTTCTAGTCTATAGTTCTAGTCTATAGTCTAGTCTATAGTCTAGTCTATAGTCTAGTCTATAGTCTAGTCTATAGTCTAGTCTATAGTCTAGTCTATAGTCTAGTCTATAGTCTAGTCTATAGTCTAGTCTATAGTCTAGTCTATAGTCTAGTCTATAGTCTAGTCTATAGTCTAGTCTATAGTCTAGTCTATAGTCTAGTCTATAGTCTAGTCTATAGTCTAGTCTATAGTCTAGTCTATAGTCTAGTCTATAGTCTAGTCTAATAGTCTAGTCTATAGTCTAGTCTATAGTCTAGTCTATTAGTCTCAGGTCTATAGCTAGTCTATAGTCTAGTCTATAGTCTAGTCTATAGTCTAGTCTATAGTCTAGTCTATAGTCTAGTCTATAGTTAGTCTAAGTCTAGTCTATAGTCTTAGTCTATAGTCTAGTCTATAGTCTAGTCTATAGTCTAGTCTATAGTCTAGTCTATAGTCTAGTCTATAGTCTAGTCTATAGTCTAGTCTATAGTCTAGTCTAGTCTAGTCTATAGTCTAGTCTATGTCTAGTCTATAGTCTAGTCTAGTCTAGTCTAGTCTATAGTCTAGTCTATAGTCTAGTCTATAGTCTAGTCTATAGTCTAGTCTATAGTCTAGTCTATAGTCTAGTCTATAGTCTAGTCTATAGTCTAGTCTATAGTATAGTCTATAGTCTAGTCTATAGTAGTCTATGTCTAGTCTATAGTCTAGTCTATAGTCTAGTCTATAGTCTAGTCTATAGTCTGTCTATAGTCTAGTCTATAGTCTAGTCTATAGTCTAGTCTATATCTAGTCTAGTCTATAGTCTAGTCTATAGTCTAGTCTAGTCTATAGTCATAGTCTAGTCATAGTCTAGTCTAGTCTATAGTCTGTCTAGTCTATGTCTATAGTCTAGTCTAAGTCTATAGTCTAGTCTAGTCTATAGTCTAGTCTAGTCTATAGTCTAGTCTAGTCTATAGCTAGTCTAGTCTATAGTCTAGTCTAGTCATAGTCTAGTCTAGTCTATAGTCTAGTCTAGTCTATAGTCTAGTCTAGTCTATAGTCTAGTCTAGTCTATAGTCTAGTCTAGTCTATAGTCTAGTCTAGTCTATAGTCTAGTCTAGTCTATAGTCTAGTCTAGTCTATAGTCATAGTCTAGTCTATAGTCTAGTCTATAGTCTAGTCTATAGTCTAGTCTATGTCTAGTCTATAGTCTAGTCTCTATAATCTAGTCTATAGTCTAGTCTATAGTCTAGTCTATAGTCTAGTCTATAGTCTAGTCTATAGTCTAGTCTAGTCTATAGTCTAGTCTAGTCTAGTCATGTCTAGTCTTAGTATCTAGTCTATAGTTCAGTCTATAGTCTAGGCTCTATAGTCTAGTTCTCTTCTAGTCTAGTCTATAGTCTAGTCTATAGTCTAGTCTATAGTCTAGTCTATAGTCTAGGTCTATAGTCTAGTCTATAGTCTAGTCTATAGTCTAGTCTATAGGTCTAGTCTATAGCTCAGGTCTATAAGTCTAGTCTATAGTTCTGTCTATAGTCTAGTCTATAGTCTAGTCTAAGTCTAGTTATAGTCTGGTCTATAGTCTATAAGTCTAGTCTTAGTTAGTCTCTCTAGTAAGTCTATTCTATAAGTCTAGTCTATAGTCCAGTATTAGTCGTCTACGTCTAGTCTATAGTCTAGTCTGATAGTCTAGTCTATAGTAGTTATAGTCTAGTCTATAGTCTAGTCTATAGTCTAGTCTAATTAGTCTAGTCTATAGTCTAGTCTAATAGTCTAGTCTATAGTCTAGTCTATTAGTCTAGTCTATAGTCTAGTCTATCGTCTAGTCTATAGTCTAGTCATAGCTAGTCTATAGTCTAGTCATAGGTCTATGTCTATAGTCTAGTCTATAGGTCTAGTCTATAGTCTAGTCTATAGTCTAGTCTATAGGTCTAGTCTATAGTCTAGTCTATAGTCTAGTCTATAGTCTAGTCTATAGTCTAGTCTATAGTCTAGTCTATAGTCTAGTCTATAGTCTAGTCTATAGTCTAGTCTATAGTCTAGTCTATAGTCTGGTCTATAGTCTAGTCTATAGTCTAGTCTATAGTCTAGTCTATAGTCTAGTCTATAGTCTATCTATAGTCTAGTCCTATAGTCTAGTCTATAGTCTAGTCTATAGTCTAGCTAGTCAGTCTATAGTCTAGTCGATAGTCTAGTTTATAGTCTAGTCTAGAGTCTAGTCTATAGTCTAGTCTATAGTCTGGTCAAGTCTATAATATAGTCTATGGTCTAGAGTCTAGACTATATTGGTGATGGTTCCCTTTCTTAAAATTATAATTAATAATTAAAAATCATAAAAACCCAAATATTTACGCTGTAACATAAATACATACAAAAAACATGCCCATAATTAAAAATTATTTAAAAAAAGTAATTATATTAGTAATTGTTAAAAATAAAAAAAAAACACTAACAAAATTTAAACCAAAAATATAAATAAAATAAAACATAAAACAAAACTTACCTTAAAAATTAACAAATAAAAAATGTGTTTAATAAATGTATTGAGAAACTTTTGCAAAAATAAACAAAAAAACAATTTTGTTTCTTTTTAATAAAATTTAAATTATTTTAATGGCTTCACTGGCATCCTTTTTTCTTTGTACTAATTTATGTCTTTTCTTTCGATAATTTTATAAAATATTTTAATTTAAATATTTATTAACTAGAAATTTTGAGTCATGGTTTTTCCAATAATTCCAATTATTATATTTGGGTAGTGGTGGTTGGTGGTGGTAGTAGTTATTATGGTAGGAGGATGGTTTTAAGTGAATTTCTTTTTTTATATATATTTATTTGGTTTTTGTGGTTGTTGTTGGATAGTAGTAGTAGTAGTTGAGTTTATGTACTAGTACGTCCTAAATCAAAATTTCGTTTTTTGCTAGTAGAAGTAGTAGAATCCAATTTAAAAACTGTTTAGAAAGACAATTGAGAAAGGAATAGTAAACAAAAAGACAAGGAATTAAGAATTTCGAAAGTTGGTTTTGGGAATTTTTGATTTTGTGTTTAAGAAAGAAGTTTGTTTTTTTTTAAAGGAGTTAGTGTTTTCTTTTAAAGAAAGTAAGAAAAATTTATTGAAAAGAAAGTAATTGTTAAATGGTTTTTTTATATACAATGAAAATAAAAAATGAATTTTTAATGAGGGGCGGATTTATAAATAATTGCAAGACATTTCGTTTATTTAAGAGGTCACTCTTAGAAAAAACAAGTTTGTTAAAGCAAAATTTGATTTTGGTAAAGTCAAGGTACGAAGATTTTAGGAAAATTGTTTAAAGTTTGTGTTTTCAAAATTTCTCTTAAACTGGTTAATTTGTCAAATTGTCAAATATTTAAACTGTATTATCCTTTAGTTATTGTTTTACTTTTTTTAAAAACTGTTAGATTTTTTTGTTTTTCTGAAATTTAAATATGAAATTTACATAATAACAACAAAAAAATTTACAACATTAACAAGACAACAAACAGCTTTAAAAAAATTAACACAACGTATACAAAAAACATAAAATTAAAACAAATTTGTTGAGGTTATGTTTTTGGTCATATAAAAAATTATTGAAATTTTATAGAAAATTATTACAAAATAACAATTGTAAAAAAATAGAGTAAAAATAATAATCTTTTTCAAAATAATTGTAACATGCTTAATATCATAAGGGCCTTAATTAAAGAAAGAATTTTCTCTAATAAGTAGAAATTATGTAGGAGGGTCTAGGGGCAGTTTATTCTATATAAAAATTCTTCATTTTGAGAATTTCGAAGAATTATTTTATTACGAAAATAAACGTAATAGAGAAAATTTGAAAAAAAAAAAAAATCGAATGATCTCAATGTGGTATCAGCTTTAAAATGACATTTAAAGGGACAATTGTGGATCTTATCAATTTTGAAACTTTTCGAAAATTCGAAATTAAGTTCGAAAAAATGTTAAAGCTCGTAAAATAATCTCCAAATCACAAGGATTAATAAAAATATAATTTTATTTTGATTTGAAACCAATTTCTTATATTTTCGAATTTCGAACATAGAAATTCTGAGATTTCTATCAAAATTTTTCATGATTATTAAAGTATTTTTAAAGTAATTGCATAAAATAATGTTAAAAACATGTTCGAAAAATTTTCGAAAATTCGAAATTAAGTTCGAAAAAATTTTAAAGCTCGTAAAATAATCTCCAAATCACAAGGATTAATAAAAATATAATTTTATTTTGATTTGAAACCAATTTCTTATATATTCGAATTTCGAACATAGAAATTCTGAGATTTCTATCAAAATTTTTCATGATTATTAAAGTATTTTAAAATTACTTACATAAAATAATGTTAAAAACATGTTCTAAAGATTTTCGAAAATTCGAAATTAAGTTCGAAAATATGTTAAAGCTCGTAAAATAATCTCCAAATCACAAGGATTAATAAAAATATAATTTTATTTTGATTTAAAACCAATTTCTTATATTTTCGAATTTCGAACATAGAAATTTTGAGATTTCTATCAAAATTTTTCATGATTATTAAAGTATTTTAAAAGTACTTGCATAAAATAATGTTAAAAACATGTTCGAAAATTCGAACTTAAGTTCGAAAAAAATTTTAAGCTCGTAAAATAACCTCCAAATCACAAGGATTAATAAACATATAATTTTATTTTGATTTGAAACTAATTTCTTATATTTTCGAATTTCGAACTTACAAATTTTGAAATTTTTATCAAAATTTTTCATGATTTTGAAAGCAATATTAAAGTACTTGCAGAATATATGTTAAAAAACATTTTCAAAAGAAAAAGAAAATTTTTAAAACTCTCGAAATAATCTCTAAATCCTAAGGATTTCTAAAAATATAATTTGTGTTTTAATTGCGGCCTATTTCAAATAGTTTGAAAGCATTTTCAGAAGTTTTTTAAGTTCGAAAATAGTTTTATGTTAATGAGACCAATACTCTTCGAAATTTCTCAAAAATTAAAATTTTTCTAAGAAAACCCCTTTAATGAATTGTATATCAACAATAATATATCTTAAAACATAACAAATATTTGACACATCGATACATTTAAACAATATCTCAAAATATATGTACAAATTCTTTTTGTAAAAATAAGTTGTAAAATTTTAAGAATTAAAAATTTGACATTATTAGAGTCTCCCTAAATAGTAATTCCTAATTTAATCCCTCTTTAACAAATTTCTTAAAATTCTTGTACAGGAGGAGTCTAGTCTTAAAGAGAAGTTTGTTTAACAAACATTAAGATGAATCATCATCAGAATTAATATACGAAGGTTTTCTAGTATCTTTATCACTATCGGAAAAATCCAAATCAAGACGTTTTAATAAATTTGTTGTAATTGGAGGGGAAGAGTTGGGAGGTGAAAAAGATGGTGGTGAATAATTGTAAGATTGTGCTGAATTAGTATTAGGTGAATTAGATCTGGTAATTGTGCTATTATGTTCTAAGTGTAAGTTATGTTGTGATATATGAGGATTGGTTTGGTAATTGATGGGCTCATCTTCCTTCTTCTCCAATTGTAAACTGGAATGTGATGAAGAAGAGGATGTTGGTGGTAGTGATGGGTGTTTTGATGTAGAGGATGTAATGTTATTATCAAAGTATTCTGTTAGATGTTGGTGATGGTGGTGATTAGAAGGGATTTCAAACGTATAATTAGATAATTCAAGCTTACCATCATCTGCATTACGATTTCCTACGATGGGATTAGAATTCGTAAGAACATTTGAAGAAGTGGAAGATGATGATGTGGCGGAATTGTTGTTGCTGCTTGTGTTGTTGTTGTTTGAATTGCGACTATTTAAATGTGGGACATTATTATGATGATTATGATGATGTTGTTGCTGTTGTTGATGATGATGTTGGTGATGGTGACTGTTGTGGTGATTATTGGAAGAGTGTTGAGGGGCTTGTTGTTGATGATGATAATTGTTATTGTAATGACCATGATGTTGATGACTATTGTTGTTGTTATTATGTAAGTTTTGCCTATTATTAGCAGCAGAATTATGCTGTTGCATTGTTCTAGCCTCATCACCTCCCATTATGGAATTAATTTCAGGACTCATAAGTAAAGGTTCCAAGCTTAATTTATTACCACGTCTATTTGAAGAATTAGCTCCAGCTCCAGCCGAATTCGTAGAGGTGGGTGAACTATGATGTCCCTGATGATGACCACTATTGATACCTCCGCCATTAGTATTGGCATAAGAGTTTTGCCCGGAGTGTGTGCCATGATGTGCTAAAGACGGCTCATTGGAATAGTGTGGCACTTTTGAAGCCCTCGGATGATTATTTGTCATGGGTGATGTACGTTTTACACCAACTGCAAAGTTTTTATTAAAAGGTTATAATTTCATTTAAAATTTTTGATTCTATTAAATTCCTAGAACTTACGTTCCACCTTCATAGAAGAGCCATTATGATGATTATTATGTTGCGTTGATGTTGCCTGCTGACCATATGAATTGCTATAATGTTCCGCAGCATTATTATGATGTTGACGATTTTGCGTCGCCTGCTGTTGATGATGTTGGCCATGATTACCAGCATGATGATCGTTATTATGATGACCTGTGGTTGTGGACGCTGCTGCGGCTCTTTTTTGTCGTTCCTCGTGTTCCTCCCGGAATTTACGTGATGCCATTAATGAGGCGGCCAAACCTGGTAAGGTAATTATAAACATTATTATTCAGTTTAT
>NW_023994743.1:22500-45000 GCF_015586225.1 Lucilia sericata
AATTATGAGCATATGTAGGAGATTTACGACCAGACGGCGCTGATTGTGTTGCTGCTCTCGGCGAGATGTCAGAGTAGTTGGGATTGCTAACATCATCAACCATTTTAACATGTACACGTTCGGGTCTTTGAGCATGATTATTAATAATCAAACGTTCTCTTTCACGTTCACGTTCGCGTTCACGTTCTTTTTCTCTTTCGCGTTCGCGTTCTCTGTCGTTAGAACGATCTCGTTCTCTATCATTATTGTAGAGGCTACGTTCGAAGAGATAAGGATTACGTTCTCCGGAAGCCGATCCCACAGTGGACATATTAACGGCAGCATTTATTATTGATTGATGGGTTATCTCCAGAGTTCTTTCTATCTCACCATTAACCAAATCGCCTATAGTTTTGGTGGAGGACATGGGTGGCAGAGAATTGCCGGACGTAGCCGCTGAGCCGGGTGGCACCTGATTAAGTTTCTCCTGTGACAAATGACGCCTTAAAGCCATTTTAGCGGGGGAGACTTGTGTATAGTCGGGTTGTGAGGAGTTTGAGCTGGGCCGGCTGGGTGGTTGTTGTTGTGGGTTAATGAGATGTTGTGCTGTATGATGTTGTGATATGGCCGATTCCCGACTACTGCTTCTTTCCAGAGACATTAGACGATCACGGGTGGGAGGATAATATTGCAAAGCCGAATCCGAATTGGCCGATGAGGAACGCACCGGAGGTGCTGGATCTTCCATTAACATTTCACGACTACTGGAACGTTGCTGTAAATGATTTTCCGCACTAAGCGGAGGCTGTTTGAATTCCAGTGATAGATTGTGGGGATTATGCTGAGTCATATTCATCATATGCTGCTGCTGTTGTTGCAGCTGATGTTCTCTTTCCCTTTCTCTCTGTTGACTGGCCATATATTGTTCATAATTAGCCGCTGATACCGAACTACGTCGTCTGTGCAAATTGTGTTCGGCTGCACCATAAATATTATTCAAATGTTGATTATGTGGATTATTGGCATTAACATTAAGAGACTGATGATATTTGGAGGATTTCGTTGACGAAGAGTTGCTAACCGCCCCTGAGGAAGACGTTGCAGAAGAGTTAAGAGGCTGCAGTAACATACCTTTGCTAGCACCATATTTTGGGAGCCCAAGACCAGCTGCACCAGCACCATGTGTGGCTGGCGGTTGTGGTGGTGGTAATGCAGGCGTTATGGGTGATATAGTGGTGGTAGCATTTAGATGAGTCATGCCATGGGTAGCAACATTTATAATACTGCTTAAAGAATTATGAGTATTTGACGAGGAGGAGGACGATCCTGCATTAAGATGCGAGTGTTTGCTACGTTTTGGTATGGGTGATTGCTGTGGCGAGGGAGAAACTTCAACTTGCACTTGATTAACCACCTGTTGGGCCTTGCGTTGCTCTTGATCTTCATTGAGGGCTGAGGTTATGATACTCTTAAGTCTATCTTCGAAATTGGCCACTTTGGGAGACTCTTGTATGCTAACAACGGGCACATTGTTGTTATTTGTTTTACGCATGCCGGGCAATTCACATTTGGGTAAAATGCCACTAGTCATTGCGTTGTTGCTGTTGTTAATGGGTCGTATTGAAGTGCCCGTATTCGAGGGTAACAGTAGATTGTTGTCCCTTTGTTTGGGAGCAGGCATTAAAGTACTAGGATCTGCTTGTCCAGCAGCTGCATAAACACCTATAGATGGTAAATGTTCATTACTACTTGAACGTTGCTGTGAATGCTGTAGATGATGCTGCGGCTGCTGTTGATGATGATGATGTGTTGCAGCGTGATGTTTATTTCTGTAGGGTTTATCTTCGGGATGATGAGGCGGAATATGTTGCTGTTGCATATGATGATGAGAATTTTGGTTAATTAGGTGGTGTTGCTGCTGCTGAGCTTGCAATTGCTGCAGCTGATGCTGATGATGTTGTTGATGATGATGATTGTTAGCTATGTTTTGTTGATGCTTAGACGAGGAGGAGTTAGTGGTCAACTTGCCTGCTTCTATTTTACGTCCGGTCTCCAAAATCTTTTGGGCCAATACCTCGGGATTGCTTTCTTCTATCTTACCCACATCTGGTACGTCCGGCCATTCCTGGGAACGTGTACGATGATCTCTACTACGACGCACTGATTTACTAGAAGTTTTCGTTACTGTTATAGAGGGTTGGATAGCAGTATTGGTATTATTCATATTATTTGGCACTAAAGAGGTAGTAGAACAGCTATTGTTTGCTGGAGTTACGGACAACGATGCTGAAGATGAAGTAGAAGCTCCCACTGAGGCCGAATGATTCGCCGTAGAAGGGGCATGATTTATGCTAATAGAATTCAAGTGATTGTGGTTGGTAGTAAGTTGTAAAGGTTGGTTAGGATTATTAATGCTATTGGGGTTGGCTGAACTATTGGCTAATATAATATTGGTGCCTTGGGCCATTAAAGCGGCAGCTGTTCTTCTTTCATCTACCGCCTTTTCCAAACTATTGGCCTCTTTTTCTATACTGGAGACTTGGGCCACTAGTTTCTTGCGTTGCGCCAAAGTATTAGCAATTTCCTTGAGCACCAATTCATGGGCCGAAGCTTCAGACAATTCAGAGCCTGCTAAATCATGCAATTTGGTTTTTCCATTGATGCCATACAATTTTTGGTATTCGGGCAGTTGCTGTAGATGTTTTTTCAGCAAACGTTTCTGTTCCATTTCGCAAGCGGTAACTTGTGATTGAATCTTCTTGGCTATACCTTGCAGCTCTTTATGACGTCCCACTATCTCCTTAGCTTTGGCTATAAGATCATTGGGCGAGGACACATTAATGCCCAGCTCATTCATACGTACTTTTAACAAGGCCACACTATCATCTATTAGCACTTTAATTTGTTTATCTAATTGGGAAGCTCGATTTTTTATGCGTTGTTTGCGTTCCTGTTCCAATTGTATTTGTCTTTTGATATTGGGTATAAAGGACTTGGATTTCATTTGATCTATCATAGCCATATACTGCGAACGAAAGACATCTAGCAGGATTTGCAAGGCATAGGGAGTGTCTTGCGGTGAAGTGGGTATTTCCAATTCGGTGTGATCCATGTTTTCAGTTAACAGTGAAGTTAATTGTTGATCTATGGTGCCTGGGGCGGGTGGTAACTTTTTGCTCATGGCTTCCACAGATGTAGAGAGTAAAGTTTCCTGATGCAACACATCCAAGCCGGCAATTTTGATATTCTTCCTTCCCCGAGCCCCCTTCTTTAAGCGACCCTTGCGTCCTTTGGCTGTAGCTGAACCACCACCTGTAGAATTGCCACCAAAATCTTCTTTGGAAGAATTATCTTTAGAGGCCTGAGCTGCTTCGGCTCTTTCTTTAGCGGCCGCTTCTCGTTGAGCTGCTGCAGCGGCACTTTTACTGGCTATGGCTGCTTTGCGCGTTAATTTCTTGCGTTTTTTCTGTGTTGTAGTACGCGCAGTGCGCGAAGTCGTTGTTATAAAATTGTTATTCTCCTCCTCGTCGGTTTGGGAACTTTTGCCTCCTTTGGAACTGCCCCAATCGGACCATACTTTTCGCGTTACGGTCGGGCCACCACTGCAATTGCTATTGCCGTTGGTGGTATTGGCTTCACCATCACTTTCTGTTGATGTATCCACTTCCATACTGCGTTGTTGTTGCTGCTGCTGTTGCTTCTGTTGTTCTTGTAGCTGCTGCTGTTGTTGTCTAGTTTTAGTAGTCGTTGTATTATTAACATGGGCAGCGGGAGAATTTGTACGTGCAGTATTCGAGTTGGAATTTTGGGAGTTTGTTAAAGCTTGATTATTGGCTTCACGTTTGGCACGATCTCGGGTAGTGCGTGTATTGCCACCTGTTAAAAAGAAAGCGAAGAAAACAACAAATGAAATAAGCAGCTTTAACATTAACAAAAAAAGAATAATTAATAATTTAGTACAACAATTTAGATTTAACAAAATCTAAACAAACATTTTAAATTAAAGCAAAAAATTAACAAAAAATAATTGTTAAAATTATAAAAAATAATGATCAAATGAGCATGTTAATGATGAAGCAGAGAGCGTTTGTTTTATTGTTAATTTTGTTATCAGAGAAGTCAGCTTATTTAGTATTATCTTGTACTCTTTTTTTCTTAGAAAGAGAGAGCTATTATTTTAATTATAAAGCCATGAATTTTGTTATTTTAATGCTGGGCTTTCTGATGCATATTTCTATGTTAGGAACGCTCTACAACCCACATTCTAGTTTCAAATTATGTTCTATAGCTGAGTGCTGTGTTTATTTTAGTTTGGAGGTTATTTGCAGGTTTAACTTACCCGCATGATGATCGTTTTCAGCACCTTTTTGAGTTTTGAGACGTTGGAAATAACGTTCTAGAATTGTGCGATCGATGACATGTAGATAATATGATACGGGTTTACAGGTCCAGGAAACTGAACCTTTTAACGGCGGTATCTCGCTGACATGCATAATCGTACCAATATCACTTAAATTTCTGTAATAAAAAGGAAAAGAAAACAAACAAACAAGTTATAGATTAAACAAGCTCTTCTTAAAAGTTGAATATTTCTTTAACTCACCTATCTGTTATTCTAAAGTTTAAAGGACAAAACGATTTAGACGATACTACTCTTGCACCATCACGCAAATCGGCAAAACGTTCTTTCAACTGATGATCCACATTCGGACCGAAGGCAAAATTATTTACAAATACCAACGATGAACTTGTTATCTTTTCACGATGTTCATCGACCAGAAAATCTCCCTTTAGCAGTTTGTATTCACAGTAACGTTTGCCAAACCATGCCATAAATTGACGAAAAAACATATCCATACGTTCGGCATAACGGGCGGGTGTATCGGCTTTTTCCACGCCGATACATGATTTTAGCGGAAATGAACCGGCCATTTGTAGAACAACTTGTCCTACACCCGAACCCAAATCAATGAATGTATCATCGTTGGTAACATTTACATGTTTTATCATTTGTTGTACCAATTCATAGGAGGTTTCACCATAAACCTCCGGTGAAAATGGTTCATAATTATTAAGTTTATCGGGATCGAGTACGGCAGCATTGTAAACTAATTGTAAAATGTGTCTTAAGAGGCTGGGATGAGCGAATTTATTTAGACGCTCAGCAGGCAGTGAGGTTCCTTTTTCCTAGAGAGAAATTAGAAAAGAAGAATGATATAAATGTAAGATTAGTATGGTGTTTTTTTAAGGAATTATAAAACATGAGATTCTATATAATAGAAAAAAGGAGATTTCTTTCTTAAAGACTTAAGTGTGGTCTATATATAGACTATAGCCTAGTCTATAGCCTGGATTGTAGTCTAGTCTTTATTCTGGACTATAGTCTAGTCAACAGTCTGGACTATATTCTAGTCTTTAGACTGGTATATATTATATTAGTCTAGTCTATAGTCTGGACTATAACCTAGTCTATAGTCTAGTCTACATTCTGGACTTTAGTATAGTCTTTAATCTGGACTTTAGTCTAGTTTATAGACTACTTTACAGTCTGCACTTTAGTTTATTCTATAGTCTGGACCATAGTTTACTTTATTGTCTGAACTATGGTTTACAACATCGTCTGGACTGTAGTCTACAGTTCGAAATATAGTTTAGTCTATAGGCTAGACTATAGTTTAGTCTATAGCTTGGACTACAGTTTATACTAGGGTTTAGGCTATAGTCTAGTGTATATCTCATCTACAGCCTAATGCATATTCTGGTCTGCAGTTTAGTCTATAATGTGGTCTTTAGTCTAGTCAAAATCTAGATTATAGTCTGAACTATAGTTAGTCTATAGTATTGTTATAGTCTAGTGTATAATCAGGACTTTAGACTAGACATTAGATTAGTCTGTAAATCTGTTGAACTAATAATATTGAAACAAATAAAAAAAAAAAAAACTTTATAAAAACTAACAATTGCAAACACTTACCAATGCAACAATACTATCCACGGCTTTATTGAAACGATCGACAAGATTTGTCATAGTCTTATAACAGGCAGTGTCTATATGATTAAGATTAATCTCTTCGAATGCCGATGAGATGCTTGGCAGTTCATCACAAACAAATTTAATGGTATCGATAATATCAATGCCATTATCGTGTCTATCTTGGCCGGTACCAACTTGAAGGGGCCACGAAAATGTTAAGACCTCGGATGAACCAGCTGGCGAACGCAACACCAAGTCTTTGACTTGAGGTGTTGCCATATTTTGTACAAAATAAAACCCGCTTTCTCTGCAAGTGGGTTATTTTCAAGATTAAGGAGTTTATTTTGAAGGCTCAGCCAGCCAGCTAGTTTTCACCAACTAGCAGCCCCAGGCTTTTGAGAGGAGATGAAGTTCTTAGCAGTGTTGAAATGTAAATGTTTGAAGAATTCTTTAAAAAGTGTAGAAAAGGGGTTGTAGTTTTGCAGTTAGCTGGTGGTAGATTTTGGTGTTAGTTTAGCAATGTTATTGATCTTTTGATTGTTCTCTTTTGCTGGTCTTTTTGGCTACTCTCTCTCTTTTTTGCTGCTTTTATGATGATTTGTTTTTGTTGTTTATCCTTTGGTGACGTAAAGTTGACGTGTGGTAGTTGGTGGTAGTTTTGACGTTTCTTAGATGTTAGTTTATTTATACAATGATGCCAGATTTATTCGGTGGGTGTTTATTGTAGTTTTTTTTTATAATTTTTTACTTTTGGGTTGTAAAGGCAGTTGTTTTTGTTTAGTTATTTTTTATTTTGATGATTTTTTTTTATTTATGATTAATGTGTTAAATAAAATTTAAATGGGGTAGCAAAAATAACACAATAAATTAGTGTAATATACATAAATAAATAAAATAATTCAGTTTTAACGTAATGGCAGGAGAAGGGTTTTAAAATGTTCCTTGTTTTTTTTTCTGGCGCTTTTTCTTAATTTTTTTCTTTTGATCAAAAAGCGTGTTTAAAAATTATTCGAAAAATTTAAATCTTAAGATTTAGAATTTTTCCTGATGTAGTTATGCTAAGTAGATTTATTAATTGATTGATAGTGAGTGTTAGAGAGAGTGTAATTTTTTATATTTTGGAATTTATTCAACGTTATAATTTAAACAGCGTTTGAGAGTTAAAAAATCCGTAACAAAAATTTAAATATATTATTAATAAACACTGCGTTTTAGTTACGTTTAAAATTGGCTTTTTTATTACGTTAGACGTTTGTTTATTTTCGTAATTACGTAAACAATTATAAGAAAATATAACAATAACTGATGATAATTGCGCAATTTTGTTCTTTTCAATTGTATGTTAAGATAACGATACATTTTCGTAAAAATACAACATTTTCATAAAGTTTTATTTCAAAAAACAAGGCTATTTTTCTTTTCTTTGTTTGTATTTTTTTCTTTTACGTTACGGTTTACGTTACGTTACATAACTCGTTTTAATGTTTTTCTTCTTTACGGCTTTAAATTGTATGAAATGTTGTGTTATAGATTCTTGAGATGCGTTTTATATAAATTTTTATTGAAATTTATTTTCACGTAAGCGCACAAGAGTCTGTAAAAGAAATAGAATGAGAAAAATGTTTAACATAAATTATAAATTAAGTTAAATTTTAATAAAAAAGAGAAACATATTTTATAAAAAATAAATGTAAACAAAATCTTAGTTAAAACATAAATTGAAAAAAATGAATAAAAGAAAATAAAAATTACTCTTTTAAAGTTAAATTCACTAAAATAGCTTAAAATAATGTAATATTTTTTTATTGAAACCATAAAGGAAATATTTCCATTAAAATGTATGTCCAGCGGGCAAATTTCTCTCTTAAGATAAATTTAATAGACATTTTTATATTAAGACACATTTTATGTTATGAAACTAATTTTCTATTCAAATTTGTGTCACGAGTCAAAAGTCTATAAAATGTGCGTTTTGCGATAAATTTTGTATAAGAGATACATTTTTATTAAAATGTTTGTCTTGACATAATTTCTAAACAAATTATGTTTTACGAAATTCATGTCAAGAGATAACATTTTATTAAAATGTTTGTCTTGACAGAAATTTTTAAATTAATGTATGTTATAAGACAAATTTATAGAAAAAATTATGTTTTAAGGGTAATTTCCTCTGAAATGTAGCCGTAACATAAATTTCTACGCAAATTTATGTTATGAGACAAATTTATGAAGATATGACATTTTGAGATAATTTTTTTTAAATAATAGTGTTTTAAGACAAATTTCTACACAAATTTATGTTATAAGACAAATTTGTACAGACATTTAAAAACAAATCTTTACAAATCCGACCACTAATAGAGAAAAAACTTAGATTTTCCTCTTAAACAATAAAAATTAATCCAATAAACTCATTACGCAAAGAATATAAGGAATTATCTTCGCTTATTTTTAATTCGCCAGTGACTTAGCAGACAAATCAAGTGAACTCATTATATTTTTTTTAATTTGACAATTATCTGTCTTCTTAAAGAACCAGCTAACTGTCAAATACCATTGGCACTACCTTATAATTAATATATACCTTGTTTTAGTCTGCAATGAATACGATATCATAATCAAGGCCAATTCGCCCTATTAACACTAATTTCTCTTTAGTAATGCCCAACTAGCGTTTAAAAAAAATGAGTAAGCTTTAAATCATTTTAACACTTATTGATTTCTAATACTATTTTACATAATATTTGACATTGTATTTATAAGTTTTATAAAAATATCTTTAATATAACTATTGTGCAATTAATTCATGGTCACGCAAATTAATATTACAGCATTTTTTTTTATTTAAACAAAAGCAGCAAAATAAATGTTACAAACGTTACTTACTAACAGAATATTTGCAAAAACAGCAAAAAAAAACTATATTTTAATGCAAATGCAATTATAGTTTATAAGTAAAAATAAGTATATTTAGAAAAAAAGCTATAGACAAGGTCAAGTTCTCAAGTGCTTTATAAATAAAAAAAGCTTATTAATATAAAGAAATACTATTTCAAACAATTTATTTATATAAAATTTAAGGAAATAATTATAATTTTTGATAATGAATTTTTCATTGTTAATAATTGGAGGACAAAATTTTGTTTAAAGATGAAAAAGTTTTGTATTGTGTGTAAAATCTTTGTCCCTAAGGCGAATTCATAAAAATTGATGTCATGAGATACAAAACTACTAGTGACTTTCAAATTGCGCGCAATAAAATTTCATAAAGAAAAAATAAACAGCTGTTTAAATGACTTGTATGAATTCTAATTTCAGTCAAAATTTATATAGTGAGAAATATTTTTCTATTAAAATCTGCATAATGAGACAAATTATTTTCTTTTCTAAAATTGGACATTTTGGGGAGGATTAAGTTAACGTAAATAATTGACACAAGGCGAAACGATTATAAGCGAATTGATTATTGATATTATTTTTGTTCCTTGTAAAACTCAATATAAAACAAATATCTCTCATAATTGACCCAATCAAACTCTATACTATATACGAAAAATATGGCGAATTGGCCGCACAGTTCAAAATTTGCTATCGACTTCATATAGATTCTTCTTTAACTTCACCCAGGAAAATTAATTTGAATTTGCTAGCTCAGTTCTAGTTCAGTTCTAGTTCAGTTCTAGTTCAGTTCTAGTTCAGTCTAGTACAGTTCTAGTTCAGTTCTAGTTCAGTTCTAGTTCAGTTCTAGTTCAGTTCTAGTTCAGTTCTAGTTCAGTTCTAGTTTCAGTTCTAGTTCAGTTCTAGTTCAGTTCTAGTCATCTAGTAGTTCTAGTTCAGTTCTAGTTCAGTTCTAGTTCAGTTCTAGTTCCAGTTTATAGTTCAGTTCTAGTTCAGTTCTAGTTCAGTTCTAGTTCAGTTCTAGTTCAGTTCTAGTTCAGTTCTAGTTCAGTTCTAGTTCAGTTTAGTTCAGTTCTAGTTCAGTTTCTAGTTCAGTTCTAGTTCAGTTCTAGTGTCAGTTCTAGTTTCAGTTCTAGTTCGTTCTAGTTCAGTTCTAGTTCAGTTTCTAGTTCAGTTCTAGTTCGTTCTAGTTCAGTGTCTAGTTCAGTTCTAGTTCAGTTTCTAGTTCAGTTCTAGTTCAGTTCTAGTTCAGTTCTAGTTCAGTTCTAGTTCAGTTCTAGTTCAGTTCTAGTTCAGTTCAGTTCTAGTTCAGTTCTAGTTCAGTTCTAGTTCAGTTCAGTTCTAGTTCAGTTCTAGTTCAGTTCTAGTTCAGTTCTAGTTCAGTTCTAGTTCAGTTCTAGTTCAGTTTAGTTCAGTTCTAGTTCAGTTCTAGTTCAGTTCTAGTTCAGTTCTAGTTCAGTTCTAGTTCAGTTCTAGTTCAGTTCTAGTTCAGTTCTAGAGTTCTAGTTCAGTTCTAGTTCAGTTCTAGTTCAGTTCTAGTTCAGTTCTAGTTCAGTTCTAGTTCAGTTCTAGTTCAGTTCTAGTTCAGTTCTAGTTCAGTTCTAGTTCAGTTCTAGTTCAGTTCTAGTTCAGTTCTAGTTTAGTTCGTTCAGTCAGTTCTAGTTCAGTTCTAGTTCAGTTCTAGTTCAGTTCTAGTTCAGTTCTAGTTCAGTTCTAGTTCAGTTCTAGTTCAGTTCTAGTTCAGTTCTAGTTCAGTTCTAGTTCAGTTCTAGTTCAGTTCTAGTTCAGTTCTAGTTCAGTTCTAGTTCAGTTCTAGTTCAGTTCTAGTTCAGTTCTAGTTCAGTTCTAGTTCAGTTCTAGTTCAGTTCTAGTTCAGTTCTAGTTCAGTTCTAGTTCTTAGTTCAGTTCTAGTTCAGTTCTAGTTCAGTTCTAGTTCAGTTCTAGTTCAGTTCTAGTTCAGTTCTAGTTCAGTTCTAGTTCAGTTCTAGTTCAGTTCTAGTTCAGTTCTAGTTCAGTTCTAGTTCAGTTCTAGTTCAGTTCTAGTTCAGTTCTAGTTCAGTTCTAGTTCAGTTCTAGTTCAGTTCTAGTTCAGTTCTAGTTCAGTTCTAGTTCAGTTCTAGTTCAGTTCTAGTTCAGTTCTAGTTCAGTTCTAGTTCAGTTCTAGTTCAGTTCTAGTTCAGTTCTAGTTCAGTTCTAGTTCAGTTCTAGTTCAGTTCTAGTTCAGTTCTAGTTCAGTTCTAGTTCAGTTCTAGTTCGGTTCTAGTTCAGTTCTAGTTCAGTTCTAGTTCAGTTCTAGTTCAGTTCTAGTTCAGTTCTAGTTCAGTTCTAGATCTGTTCTAGTTCAGTTCTAGTTCAGTTCTAATTCAGTTCCAATTCAGTTCTAGTAGAGTTCTAGTTAAATTCTAGTTTAGTTCTAGTTCAGTTCTATTTTAGTTCTAGCTCAGTTCTAGTTCAGTTCAGTTATAGTTCAGTTCTAGTTCAGTTCTAGTTCAGTTATTGTTCAGTTCTAGTTCAGTTCTAGTTCAGTTCAGTTCTAGTTTAGTTTACACTTTAAACAATGTTGCCAACTTAAAGTTTTATAATTCTAACAAAAACTAGCATTATTATTTTTTTACTCCCATTCATTTGTCAGACATTGAGATATTTTATTTATAAAAAACACATTATTATACATGTTTGTACTAATGTTTTGAACTCATTATGACAATCAGTTGAATAAAAGTAGAAAATATACTGCTTATAATGATTATACATATTTGCAGTACCATGTGCTTGTATTAAACTTTAATAATTAAAGTATCACAGTATTGTACTAATTTGTATTGTTTGCAATTGTAGGTATTTAGTTAGTATTTTTATAAATAAAAAATAAATTTGTCTGTTTGTATTGTTGTTGTTGCTGTGTGCTAGTTTTAATATTTCTACAATTTATGCTATACTATATTAAACTTTTATTTAGTTTTGCTTTGTTGTTTGTTTTTTCTTCTTGTTTTTATTTTTAAGTATTTATTTTAATATTCTTTTTTATTTTTTGCAATAAGCTTTATTGACCTTGACATAAAAACAATATGTATGAATAAAACAAATTCTTGCTTTTCAAACATACATAGTAACAAATTATTAATGAAATATACTATATAATTGTAAAATTAATAGAAAAAGTTTTTAGAGAATATAAATTAATAATTAAAATTTATAAAATTTTAATAACTTTAAACAATTGTGTAAACAATGAAAAACTGAGTGACAGCATTTTAAACTTTTATTTACATATCTTTAGCAAATTACAGTGACATTTAAGTAGAAAAGAGAAAGAGAGTGTGAGTGTGAGTGACATTGAAAGAGTAAAAGAGGAAATATATTTTTATATTAAGTGAGTGGGTGTGTAGGTGGTTTTGTAGAAAATCATGTTTATAAAATGAAAACAAAAATTGCCAATTAAAAAGAGAAAAAACAATAACAAAACTTTAATCACTCAAATATCAAGCAAAGGTCAATGACACTTATGACTTGTACAAGAATTTAACTTCAATTTGTTTTAGTTTTAAATATTTTAAAAGTAACTTAACCCAAATTAGCAAATACAATTTTAAAGAAAAGTACATTTCAACAATTTATGGAATTATTTAAACTTCTAATATCCTTTTGTATTAAGCTGACTAATTTTATTTTTAATTTGCTGATCAATCAATTAGGTATTATTTATACTATAAAGTCTGTGTATTATAAAAACACGTGTTTTAATGTAGAATTAAATATTTGTATTTTTAATTAACCGCAGACATTTGTAACGTATGATTAATAAAAACTTGAGGTTTTTATGAAAATATTTTCCCACCATTAGAATAATGAGTTCAATTTGTAGCACTTATATTAAATTTCTGACTTATAGGTACATAGTTACAACAATAATCCAACAGTCTTTAAAATTAAAACAAAAATCAAATGTATAAACTAAAATCCTTCTTTCAAATGTATAAACTAAAATCCTTCTTTTAATTGCATTAAATTCTCACCCTTCTTTTCAATATATCCCATTACATAACATTCTCTATAAATTAAATCATAACTTTATTGTAAACATTTACAAAGATTTTATTATAATTTTGTTTATATTTTGAATTTTTAACATTTTACTTTAGTTCACCCTGCCATGTTTATTTACATTTACAGAGTTTGTTTGTTTACATTTTCCCATAATACAGACTGCAAGGGAAGAAGAAGAGTTGTCAGAGTTGCATTAAAAAGGCATTCGATTTTTTTCTCGTTTAGTATGCATGCATTATATTTGTTGCTTTATACATCTTTTATTTCCTTGTTTATTTATTGCCGCCTGCCTGGTTTATATTTGTGCTGATGATGCATATTATTTATAGTTTTTAGATCGACAAGAAGGTGGGGCAGGCAGAGATGATGTGTGAGGTAATGTAATTATACAAACACTTGAACAATTTTTCAATTAGTATGTGCAAAGTTTTGTGATGACTTGATCAGGGATGGGAAATGAGTTCAATCTTTATATCTATCTATCTATCTATCTATCTATCTATCTATCTATCTATCTATCTATCTATCTATCTATCTATCTATCTATCTATCTATCTATCTATCTATCTATCTATCTATCTATCTATCTATCGATCTATCTATCTATCTATCTATCTATCTATCTATCTATCTATCTATCTATCTATCTATCTATCTATCTATCTATCTATCTATCTATCTATCTATCTATCTATCTATCTATCTATCTATCTATCTATCTAAATATCTATCTAAGTATCTGTTTTTCTTTCTTTCTACACTTATCTATATAAAATGGTACCAATGAATGTATGAACGCATTGACATTTCCTTCCCTGACCTTAGAATGTTTAATACAGTGCTGTCACTTTTCTTTAAGTGTGCAGAACTTTTGGTTTTAAATTAAAAAAGTATAATAATTTAACAAAATTGGAAATATTTAAAATAAAATTTCATTAAATTCAATTTGTGTAAAATTTCCTTAAAAGAACTAAATAGCAACGGACCCATTGTGCTATAAATACACAAATGCAAGTAAAATAGTTTTCCATTATAAATATTTTCCTTCGTGTTCTACTTATTTTTTTATTTTTTGTTATTACTATGATTTCATATTTATTTTTTGCGTTTATTACTACGTGTGTGCTGCACTGCTGCTCTACATTATTTGTAATGTGGGAAAACGGTTTTAATGATTTTTTTGTATTTTTTCTTTAAAAAAAAAAAAACTATAACGTTTATATGTTTTCAACAATATTTCCTCTTTAGGAGGCTGATATTATGAACAATATTTGAATTTAATAGTAATCACTAACAAGTTTTGGAAACTTTATAATAAAATTCAAAACTTTGCGGAAAAAGAAATTTTCATAAAATTATAATGAAAAGAACTTTAATAATGCATTATACATTTCATTTAATAATCAAAACTCTATTACATATTATACATTATACTGTCAGCTGTCAATGTAAATAGTATTTGTATTTACTAAATACAAATGTTTACCTGAATCTTGACACACCCTGTACAAAATCTATTAATACAGGTGTTAATGTCCAAAAGCGACCTAGTTTTTTTTTATTATCTTAACTATTTCTATTTAATTTTTTTTTGTCTGTTCTACTATTGAATTTAATAAATTGTATTTGTTTCTATGTTTAGCTAGATAAAAATAAAAATTTTCTTATCTCTCTAGAGGCGCGGCAGAATTTATTTAATCTGTCTGTAGGAACAATTGAAAAAAATTTATAAATAAAAAAATAAATCGTTTTGTCAATAAGGCGGGGAGTTATTGAATAACGAAATATTCTATATACATTAGAAAGGAGTTATTTATATTAACATTGATTAAGTTTATATTTATTTAAATCTTTGTAATTTTTCTAAATTCCAAAAATTAAACGTGTTTAAAGACTTTATTGGTAATAAAAAGTGGCAACACTTCATCAGTTGAATGTTTCTATACCGAAACACCACCGCCAAGTTGATTTGATTATAGACTAGACTATATACTATACTGAAACCTAGACTAAAGACTAGACTATAGACTAGATTATAGACTAGACTATAGACTAAACTATAGACTAGACTATAGACTAGACTACAGGCTAGACTATATGCTAGACTATAGACTTGACTAGGCTATAGAGTCAACTATAGACTAGACTATAGAGTAAATTATAGACTAGACTATAAGACAAAGACTATTAGACTAGACTAGACTATAGACTAGACTATAGACTAGACTATAGACTAGACTATAGACTAGACTATAGACTAGACTATAGACTAGACTATAGACTAGACTATAGACTAGACTATAGACTAGACTAGATTATAGACTAGACTATAGACTAGACTAGACTATAGATTAGACTATAGACTAGACTATAGACTAGACTATAGACTAGACTATAGACTAGACTATAGACTAGACTATAGACTAGACTATAGACTAGACTATAGACTAGACTATAGACTAGACTATAGACTAGACTATAGACTAGACTATAGACTAGACTATAGACTAGACTATAGACTAGACTATAGACTAGACTATAGACTAGACTATAGACTAGACTATAGACTAGACTATAGACTAGACTATAGACTAGACTATAGACTAGACTATAGACTAGACTATAGACTAGACTATAGACTAGACTATAGACTAGACTATAGACTAGACTATAGACTAGACCATAGACTAGACTATGGACTAGACCATAGACTAGACTAGACTATAGACTAGACTATAGACTAGACTATAGACTAGACTATAGACTAGACTATAGACTAGACTATAGATTAGACTATAGACTAGACTATAGACTAGACTATAGACTAGACTATAGACTAGACTATAGACTAGACTATAGACTAGACTATAGACTAGACTATAGACTAGACTATAGACTAGACTATAGACTAGACTATAGACTAGACTATAGACTAGACTATAGACTAGACTATTGACTAGACTATAGACTAGACTATAGACTAGACTATAGACTAGACTATAGAGTAGACTATAGACTAGACTATATTATAGACTTGACTATAGACTAGACTATAGACTAGACTAGACTATAGACTAGACTATAGACTATATTATAGACTTGACTATAGACTGGACTATAGACTAGACTATAGACTAGACTATAGACTAGACTATAGACTAGACTATAGACTAGACTATAGACTAGACTATAGACTAGACTATAGACTAGACTATAGACTAGACTATAGACTAGACTATAGACTAGACTATAGACTAGACTATAGACTAGACTATAGACTAGACTATAGACTAGACTATAGACTAGACTATAGACTAGACTATAGACTAGACTATAGACTAGACTATAGACTAGACTATAGACTAGACTATAGACTAGACTATAGACTAGACTATAGACTAGACTATAGACTAGACTATAGACTAGACACTAGACTATAGACTAGACTATAGACTAGACTATAGAGTAGACTATAGACTAGACTATATTATAGACTATATTATAGACTTGACTATAGACTAGACTATAGACTAGACTATAGACTAGACTATAGACTAGACTAGACTATAGACTATATTATAGACTTGACTATAGACTGGACTATAGACTAGACTATAGACTAGACTATAGACTAGACTATAGACTAGACTATAGACTAGACTATAGACTAGACTATAGACTAGACTATAAACTAGACTATAGACTAGACTATAGACTAGACTATAGACTAGACTATAGACTAGACTATGGACTAGACTATAGACTAGACTATAGACTAGACTATAGACTAGACTATAGACTAGACTATAGACTAGACTATAGACTAGACTAGACTATAGACTAGACTATAGACTAGACTATAGACTAGACTATAGACTAGGACTATATTATAGACTATATTATAGACTTGACTATAGACTAGACTATAGACTAGACCTATAGACTAGACTATAGACTATATTATAGACTTGACTATAGACTAGACTAAAGACTAGACTATAGACCAGACTATAGACTATACTATAGACTTTATACTAGACTATAAAGGCTATGCTATGGATTACTTTGCAAAAGTTTGCATGTTAGAAAAGTTCAATTTTTCCTAAAATCGCCAATTTGCTAATCGTATAGTTTGCCAGATGAATTGGTAAAAAATAGGTATGTAAATATTGATTGAAATAAATCGCAAAAATTTTAAAACGTTGCCAGTTCAATCCATAGCAAACCTTTAAATAATTTCTACTTTAAGCAAGATTATTAATATTGTTCAAATTTCATGTACAAATCCAAATGTAATCTAATTAAATTTGTACTTGAATTAAGCTAAAAGAATAACTTTAAGAAGTAAAAACCTATTTAAAACACACTTGTCAATCTAGCATATGTTTTTGTTAACAACTTTTCTAAATACATTAACATACATATACCAAAAAATATACATTTAAATATTTTTATTATTTAAAGAATTAAAAAACCCAACAGTCATGCATATTTTTACCAAAAATAATGAAGACCAAAACAGATGTTTTAACCGCAAACCAAATGTAAAAAATACATAAAATTATAGACAATTTTTAAGACTTGTCAGGAATATATGAAAAAACACGATTTTCAGATATAAACACAAAAAAAAAAAAATAAAAAACCAGAATAGTAATAAAAAATCCAACTCTCTTTAAGAAGACGACGACCTTTACTTTATTTTTAAAAACACTCAAAGAAAATGAGTAAGTAACCTTTGGAGCTGGTTTTTTGCAAATTTATTTTTTTCTTTCTTTTGATTATTTAGGCACGTACTATAAGATGCATAAAAATACAAAAATAATAATAAACAAAAAATATATATTGTATATCATTAAACTTAAAAAAAACAGAATTTAGCTCGTGTTGTGATCTGTTGCTGGCTGTCAATGTTACAAGGGGAGCGAAAATACATACGCCATAAAGTGGTATTTCCCCTGTTTTCTTTAAGAAAATATAAAAAGCTATAAAACAAGATTGTTAAACTGTATTGTTGCTTCAAGTTAAATACTAAATACAGACAGGTGTTTTTTTCTGCGTGTATGGAAAACAATTGTTAAAGGGAGGAGGACAGCAGCTACTTTTTTTTTTTAATAAATTAAATACCGCTTGTTACTTTAATACTGTTATATTACAAACATACATTCATATACCCTAGTTGTTTACATGTTATTAGGGTTATGCAAAAAAAAATCAATAAATAGCTGGATAAGACATCTTTTAAACATAAACAAGTTAAATAATTTATTGTTGTCTTGTTTAATGTGCAAATTTTTATTTTATATCCGTTTCAGTTTAATTTAATTTTATGAAAATATGATAACAACTTGTTTTTAGCTAATTTCTAGCGTTTTTCCTTTGTCTTTAAGTCTGGTAGCTATTTTAACTCTTTAACTGTTTAAGTTGGCAACTCCTGTTAGTTTGACATTTGTTTTATTTACACTTTAATTGTTTTTAAAAACATAAGTATAAGCTAAAAGTAATTTATTTGTTTTAAAGTGCTATTAAAATTTATTGTTTAGTTTTAAATGTAAAAAAGAATAAAAAGAAAAATTAAACATACAAATTATAACCAAATGGTAAGGGAGCATAAAAACTCAATAAAAAAGGACTAAAAATGTAATTTTTAAGAAATATGTGGATATTCATCTGGATAAGGCTGTGTCAATTTGTAACACATTTCTTTAAAGCTTGTAGTGTTTTTAGATCTTAACATATTTATCTTCAGGGGAGTCTAGCAAGCAATCTTGTGGGAGCAAACCAAGAACTTCGAGAACCCAGAGATAGATTTTGCAGAACGTCTGAGGATAAAGTGAAGGCTGACTAACTGTCTAGGCGGTGGCTAAGAACTTCTAAATAGAACAAAAGGGAACAATATTATAGTCAAAGAACTAGTGACGTATTTAATCGAAAAGGTTTCCCAAGAGGAATGTTCAGGGAAATTGGAGATTCTGTATGAGGATAGAGTTTATTTTGCACTTAAAAAACTTGAGAAATAGTGCTATTGATAGCCAAAGAACATGTTACCCATTTTAAGTATCTGACTAGAGGAAGGACCCTTAATCGAAGAGAATTACTTGCGATTTCTATTCCAAAACATTCTGCGATGGTAAAAGGAATGTTGCAACCTAAGATAAGAAAGATAAAATATCGGAAATTTTATATTAAACTAATTGTGTTTCGATAACCGAGTAACTTTCGGCACAAATTGCCGAGAACCTCTTGTTAAAAGTAGTTGATCAACCGCTCCTGACTACCGAAGCATAACTGACGTTGGGTTAAGGTGAAAGCAGAGATTAATTCTCGCCCAGAGATAATTCCAACTTCATTGCTTAAGAAATGACGTAGGTTAAAGTTAATGTTTCCAAATACTTTGTTCAAGAAGTGACGTAGGTTTGAGTTTATGTTTACATCTTCATGTAGTCTAGACCTCGGTGGTTTCCGACTCTCGTCCTCAACATAGACAATGCAAGTAAGCAGAGAAATTCACATTATTATTGGGAGTAAATAGCCCGAAATGCAATGACACTCTTGACTGTCGATGAACTATAAACGTTGCGAGTATTTAACTTTCGCATAATTTGGCCTGGAATCTGTGTAATTTTAAGATGTTTTTAAAAAAGTCCTTAAATTCATGCATAATTTCAATTTATTGACATCTCTGACTATGTTTACACAAACATCAGTGTTGCCATATCTAAAGCAACAAGTAAATAACAGTATTTTGATTACAGTGTTGCAAATTTTCGTCCAACATTGCATTTAGCTATAAAATTCTTTATTTTTATTAGGTGTTTTTAGTTTCTTACCCTTCTACGTTCTTTATTTTCATTTTCAATGTTGACATTATAATCTTATTTTCAATTTGTTTTCATCATAAACTAACTATTAATTTTACTACATGCTACTTATTTCTGTTTTTTTATAATATTTTTTTTTTTTTTTTTTTTAATTTTTGCGGTCAATGTATTCATGTGGCATTTGCATAAAAGCATGACCGTATGTAGGCAAGACCAGTCATACGTCCGTCTCTCCTTCCTGCCATTTGCCCGTCTGCCGTTCCTCTTATACTGCACACGCATTCTGACGACGTTTTTAAATGAAATTATTGCAAATTTTCATTTTTATGACATACATACATAAATTTATTAAAAACACATTTAAGAAAAAGAATAACGACGAGAAATACGAGAAATAATACAAAATAAAAATAAATAAAAAGGCATGTGGTTTTAGAAAAAGGAAATAATATGTATATAAAGTTTTTTTTTCTTCTTTTTTTTTACTAAAAAATGTATGTCACACATGAAATATATACCGAGTCATATTGCAAAGAAAATCTTGTTTATATAGAAAAAAATTAAGCATGCATGGCTGAATTGCATGAAAAATAGACATAAAATTAGCTAAAGTCAACAAATTAGCAAAATTTGTTAAATTGATTAGGTTTAAAAGTAAACAAAACATACGAAATTTGCAACTTTGCAATACATACTAAAGTGACGTGTTTGTGTCAGTAGGTTAACTTTTTAATTTATTTACTTAAAGAATTTAAATACCATTTAATTTTTAAATAGAATTTAAAGTAATATAAAATATTACTAAATTTTGCAACTCTGTTACTAATATGTACTACTTTGTTTTCCATTAGAGCAATTTCAGATCTAGCCTAATTTTGCTTACACAAAAAAAAGTCTGGCAATATTTTTAAAGTCATACTAAGAAAGCAGTCTTTATAAGAGAAATTGTAAGAAGTCATATTTATACAAATTTATTTTCACCTTTTTTAACCAAAATTAAACATTTCAAATCATTTATACAGGGATTAAGTTTTTTCTTTAAAATTAAAAACATTTTAAGGCTTTATTTCAATAACTTTTCTTTACAGATTTCCCATTTCATTCTTTATTTTTTCAACATCAAATTTGTAGCCATTAATGAACACTTCTGTTAAAATTAAATCCAGTCAACCATAAATACCAAAAAAAGAAGAGATGAAAAATTGGTCCTTTATAACAATGTTAAATATTACTTTTTAGAAACGTACACAAAACGAACCAGAACCCACCCATAAACCGGCCCACAACAACTACATAGTGTGTTGTGTATATCATCTGTTCCAAATATATATTATTACAAAAAAGATGAACCAACAACAACAAAAAAAGTAATATAATGGCAAGAAAAACAATTTTTATAGAAACATAAGAAATTTTTTCTCATATACACGTTGTGTGCTTAAATACGTGACAGTATAATCTATAGTTTTGCTCCTTGACATATACGAAAAAAAGTAAAAAAAAAAATTAAATCAATACACAGAGGACTAAACAGGATAACGAAAAATAAAGAGTATGAAAAAATAAATGAAATATACTATAAAGTTTGAATAAATAAAAACCCTTGATTCCCCTCATTGCTCTGCTCAGATTGCAATCATCATTAACACACAAAAAAAACCGGCAGAGAGAAACATCATTATCATTTAAGTAACGCAACAGCAAAACTAAGAAGACTCTAGAGCTTGTAGGTTAGAAAGAAAGCGCACAAAAGAAAAAACTATATAAAATATGAACAGAAAGAAGAAAATAAGACTACAGCATAACTATTGAATCAACCACCATTACTGCCACCAACACCTTATTACTAGAGCATTATCCTCAGCTTAGACCTCACCACCATCATCCTAAATCTCTAGAATAGCGTTTCTATAGGTTGTTTTAAAGCTTAACACTTTAGCAGGTTTTCTTTGTTATAATAAATGAGTTAAATACCCTACCTAGTATATTTTATAAGATTTTCAGGAGAAGCTATCTATATATAAGGTCTTAAGTAAATTGATCCCGATCCTTTGAGTTTTGTTTATGTTTTATAACGATTTGAATTAGGAGTCATATGCATATTTCTAGAGAAGGATGGGCGAGCCAGAAACGAAAGAGCGAAAGAGGGAAGAGCCGAGAGGGACAGGGGAGCGAGAAGGGACCGAAAGGGACAGGCAGAGACGAAGGAGAAGGCGAGGAAGAGGTGAGGAGGGGGGGGAAAGGGAGGAAGAGGAACAAGAGCGAGCAGAGGGGAGCGAGCGAGCGAGCGAGCGAGCGAGTCGAGCCGAGCAGCGAGCGAGCGAGCGAGCGAGCTAGCGAGCAGCGAGCGGAAGCGAGGGCGAGAGCGAGCGAGCGGGCGAAGCGGGAGCGAGCAGCGACGAGGACGAGCGAGCGAGCGAGCGACGAGCGAGCGAGCGAGCGAGCGAGCGAGCGAGCGAGCGAGCGCGGAGCGAGCGAGCGAGCGAGCGAGGAGCGAGCGAGCGAGCGAGCGAGCGAGCGAGCGAGCGAGCGAGCGAGCTGAGCGAGGAGCGAGCGAGGAGCGAGCGAGCGATGCGAGCGAGCGAGCGAGCCGAGCGGAGCGAGCGAGCGAGCGAGCGAGCGAGCGAGCTAGCGAGCGAGCGAGCGAGCGAGCGAGGAGCGAGCGAGCGAGCGAGCGAGCGAGCGAGCGAGCGAGCGAGCGAGCGAGAGAGCGAGCGAGAGAGCGAGCGAGCGAGCGAGGCGGAGCGAGCGAGCGAGGAGCGAGCGAGCGAGCGAGCGAGC